>NW_006790452.1:0-35238 GCF_000442215.2 Lipotes vexillifer | reverse complement strand
TTTTTTTTTTTTTTTTTTTTTTTTTTGTGGTACGCGGGCCTCTCTCTGTTGTGGCCTCTCCTGTTGCCGAGCACAGGCTCTAGATGCACAGGCTCAGCGGCCATGGCTCACGGGCCCAGCCACTCCACAGCATGTGGGATCCTCCCAGACCGGGCACAAACCCACGTCCCCTGCATCAGCAGGTGGACTCTCAACCACTGCGCCACAAGGGGAGCCCTCTCTAGGTGATTTTTGATTTCCACTTTGATTTTCTCAGTGCTCTCTTGGTTATTTAGTAATGTATTATTAAGCCTTCATGTGTTTTTGTTTTTTACATTTTTTTCCCTGTAATTGATTTCTAATCTCATACTGTTGTTGTTGTTGGAAAAAAGGCTTGATATGATTTCAATTTTCTTAAATTTACCGAGGCTTGATTGGTGACACAAGATATGATCTATCCTGGAGAGTGTTCTGTGTGCAGTTGAGAAGAAAGTGTAATCTGCTGTTTTTGGATGGAATGTCCTATAAATATCAATTAGATCTATGTGGTCTATTGTGTCATTTAAAGCTTGTATTTCCTTATTAATTTTCTGTCTGGATGATCTGTCCATTGGTGTAAGTGAGGTGTTAAAGTCCTCCACTATTATTGCGTTACTGTCAATTTCCCTTTTTATAGCTGTTAGCATTTGCCTTATGTATTGAGGTGCTCCTATGTTGTATGTATATATATTTATAATTGTTATATCTTTTTCTTGGATTGATTTCTTGATCATTATGTAGTGTCCTTCCTTGTAACGTGTAACATTCTTTATTTTAAAGTCTACTTTATCTGATATGAGTATTGCTACTCCAAGTTTCTTTTGATTTCCATTTGTATGGAATATCTTTTTCCATCCCCTCATTTTCAGGCTGTATGTGTCCCTAGGTCTGAAGTGGGTCTCTTGTAGACAGCATATATATGGGTCTTGTTTCTGTATCCATTCAGTGAACCTGTGTATTTTGGTTGGAGCATTTAATCCATTCACATTTAAGGTAATTAATGATATGTATGTTCCTATTACCATTTTCTTAATTGTTTTGCGTTTGTTTTTGTAGGTCCTTCTCTTCTCTTGTGTTTCCCACTTAGAGAAATTCCTTTAGCATTTGTTGGAGAGCTGGGTTTGTTGTGCTGAATTCTCTTAGCTTTTGATTGTCTGTAAAGCTTTTGATTTCTCTGTTGAATCTGAATGAGATCCTTGCTGGGTAGAGTAATCTGGGTAGTAGGTTCTTCCCTTTTATCACTTTAAATATGTCATGACTCTCCCTTCTGGCTTGTAGAGTTTCTGCTGAAAAATCAGCTGTTAATCTTATGGGAGTTCCCTTGTATATTATATGTCATTTTTCCCTAGTTGCTTTTAATAATTTTTCTTTGTCTTTAATTCTGGTCAGTTTGATTACTATGTGCCTTGGCCTGTTTTCCTTGGGTTTATCCTGCCTGTGACTCTCTGCACTTTCTGGACTTGTGTGGCTATTTCCTTTCCCACGTTAGGGAATTTTTCATCTATAATCTCTTCAAATATTTTCTCAGTCCTTTCTCTCTCTCTTCTCTTCCTGGGACCCCATAATGTGAATGTTGGTGCATTTAATGTTGTCCCAGATGTCTCTTAGGCAGTCTTCATTTATTTTCATTCTTTTTTCTTTATTCTGTTCCACGGCAGTGAATTCCACCATTTTGTTCTCCAGGTCGTTTATTGGTTCTTCTGTCTCAGTTATTTTGCTATTGATTCTTTCTAGTGCATTTTTCATTTCAGTTATTGTATTTTTAATCTCTGCCTGTTTGTCCTTTAATTCTTCTAGGTCTTTATTAAACATTTCTTGCATCTTCTCAATCTCTGCCTCCATTCTTTTTCCAATGTCCTGGATCATCTTCACTATCATTATTCTGAATTCTTTTTTCTGGAAAGTTGCCTATATCCATTTCATTTAATTGTTTTTCTGGGGTTTTATCTTGTTCCTTCATCTGGTACATAGTCCTCTGCCTTTTCATTTTGTCTGTCTTTCTGTGAATGTGGTTTTGGTTACACAGCCTGCAGGATTGTAATTGTTCTTGCTTTTGCTCTCTGCCCTCTGGTGGATGAGGCTATCAAAGGGGCTTGCACAAGCTTCCTCATGGGAAGGACTGGTGCTGGGTAGAGCCGTGTGTTACTCTGGTGGGCAGAGCTCAGTAGAACAGTCTGTTTGTCTGCTGATGGGTGGAGTTGAGTTCCCTCCCTATTGGTTGTTTGGCCTGAGGCAACCCAGCATTGGAGGCTACAGGTCTTTTGGTGGGGCTAATGATGGACTCCAGGAGGGCTCATGCCAAGGAGTGTTTCCCAGAGCTTCTGCTGCCAGTGTCCTTGTCCCCAAGGTGAGCCACAGACAACCCCACCTCTGCAGAAGATCCTCCAACACTAGCAGGTAGGTCTGGTTCATTCTCCTATGGGGTCACTGCTCTTTCCCCTGGGTACTGATGCACACGGTACTTTGTGTGTGCCCTCCAACAGTGGAGTTTCCCCAAGTCCTGTCAAAGTCCTGCAATCAAATCCTGCTAGCTTTCAAAGTCTGATTCTCTTGGAATTCTTCCTCCTGTTGCTAGACCCCTAGGTTGGGAAGCCTGATGTGGGGCTCAGAACATTTGCTCCAGTGGGTGGACTTCTGTGGTATAATTGTTCTCCAGTTTGTGAGTCACCCACCCAGTGGTTATAGGATTTGATTTTATTGTGACTGTATCCCTCCTATCATCTCATTGTGTCTTTGGATGTGGGGTACATTTTCTGGTGAGTTCCAGTGTCTTCCTATGGATGATTGTTCAGCAGCTAGTTGTGATTCCAGTGCTCTTGCAAGAGGGGTTGAGTGCACATCCTTCTACTCTGCCATCTTCTAACAGCTGTTTTAAAGTGGCTACTTGTGAAGTTCCTCTTATAAATAATTTTGCACTGGTCATATTTTAAGTAAAGAGAAAAATAATCCAGCAGTTCCTAAGTGGACGTTGAATAAAAATATCCAGAATTTTTTTTAAAATCTGTCAATTTCTTGTACATCTTTGACCCTCATCAAATTACAAGATATTCCATGTAACAGAATTAGTAACTAAATTGTGCCCTACTGTAAAATGTGAGTGGAGAGTTAATGGTTCCATGAGAAAATGCTCTGACTCTAAAATGTTTGTAATTTTATTGTTTACTCTTCACCTCTGATATAATGGAAAGAGAAATCAAAGATAATAAAAGACAACTATTCTCCCATAAAAGTGATATATGCATGTGTTTATCACTAATATTTCAAGACTGGATGAGATACTATCTTGCTCCAAGTTTTAGTGACTTCAGAAATGTCAACATGGCTGCCACACTGTGAGACATATTTGCTATTAATTCTGATGTGTTATATTGTGGAAGTGTACTTGGGTTAAGTCTGACTGGTTAATTAAAACTTTATTCTGTGTAAAAGTAAAAAAAAAATCACTCTTCATTCTTTTATGTTGTTTTCTGACACTGTGTAGATAACTTCAGACACTAATTTGAACTGCCAATATATATATATATATATATATATATATATAATTTTCAATGCAACTCAAGAAAAAGATAAAATTTTGCTTTGAATATGACATTTATATGCCAGTCCTTGATTTAGATATGCAGAGGTAGCAAGACATGTTAGCTGGAAGTAGCAACCCAGCATATTTCTAAACATGATGTCCCATTTATGTTCAAAATGACGCGGATGGAATCAATTAGGAGAAACAAGTGAGTTCCAAGACATACTTTTAAAAAGCTGCAGAGTTGCTTAGTAACCTGATGTAATACTTCATTTCCCAAGACAGCTGTAAGGCTGTCAGAGTAGGTAATGGAGCACTCAGAAATGAATCAAATCTCATGGGCTCTGTCAAGATCATACTCATATTAAATATGTTTGACGCCCCCCTCCACCATCAGAAGTTGTATATATATGCTCAGTAAAACATATAGCAGGACGGTGATCAGGAAATATGACTTCAAGTTGTGCTTTGACATAAAAATCTTGTTTATTTTCTTTACATACATTGTGTTGCCATAAATCATCAAGCCACGTATATACCAGTACTCATGTACATTCAAGTGTTTCACCCTGCAGGATAACTTGTTATATCCTTGGATCCTCTCTGGTAGCACTTACTGCAGTCTGCACCTAATATGCTCTGCATTTGAGGATTTCACACAGGAAGTCACAAGCAGTGTTACTTTTCCTCCACATTGTCCAGACAGCAATATCCACTCATGTAAATTACATTCTTACAGAGGAACTATCCTTATTGAACACTTTGAATAATTTTACTATCTCCTCTGCAAATAAAACCAGGATCACACATACACATAAACTAAACTGTAAATATAATATAACTTAAAAATTATTTATGCTCATAAAATTTTTGAACCTAGGTCCTCTAACAGATGATATATTTTTGTTTTAACTTTCTAAACTCTTAATTCTCCATTTTAATTTGCCAAGATAAGAAAAAAATGTATATTGAGAAAATGCCAGATTACTCTTCCTGAATTATAACAATTGGGATTTGAGAGTTCATAAGAAATAGAAAAAAAAGGAAGGTAGAGATGCATTAAATGATTAACTTCATTGGTAAGAACTCATATGACAGGTCTTGATTTTCAAGTTAAAGATCTAAAGAGAAGAAAATTCCTATTATCTCCTCCTCAGAGTTAGCTGACACATAATCATTACATTATTAATTCTTGTATCATCTTTGTGAGATATAGTGGGAACAATCATTTTTCTCATTTTTATAAGTAGATTTTATAAATTTTTAGTTATTAAGCTAGCATGTGGCTGAATCTTAGGAAAATCATAAAAAAATACATATAATATTTATTGGAGTAGTCTGTAAATAGATATTATAATCAATTAACTGATAATAACCATGAATATATTTAGTAAAAAAACAACAATAAAACAACTCTATTGATTTGTGTGCAACATCCCTGACAGTGCTTGGACCCATTTCCAACAGTTCCCACTACTTATGATTTAGGACTAGAAATGTAACAGTAATACAGCTTTCATTAAGACACATGGAATGAGCATATAGGACGTTCCTCCTAGAAGTAATCCTTTAAAAAGGGGAGACAAAAAAGTGAGCGATCAAGAGTGAATCACAAATCACCAGTTTTCTCTAGGATTGTTGCCATATAATTCTTCTGTGATGAGAAAAGTCATTTTTTGAGTTGCTGCCTAGGCATTTTACAGTATGACAATTCTGCTCGTACCCAGAGTGTGAACATTTAGATAAGGACACGAGTTTAGTATTCCTCCACAAGTTCCCAACTTGCTTTTCCTGGGGCACCATGTAAAATGACCACTCAGTGTTGAGCTCCCCACATAGTCATAACCTGGAACCCAGGTGTCTCTTAAGTAACAGGTGGCTGCTCTCTATTTACTGCTGGCTAGTGACCTCAGACAGAAGGCTGCCCTCCCCTGGCTCATTACACCTCCGCTTCTGGGCTCTGTGTACACTTGTGACTTTATTTCCTTTGTGTGAGTGTATTGAAACTGCACCTTGAATCAAAACAAGCCCCAGGGTTTCCCCTTCCCCAAAGTGGGAGCTCCCTCTAGTGCTCAGGAAGTTACCTGCTGCACCCCACCACCACCCCCACCCCAAGCCCTGTGTGTGGATTTTGCCTCCTTATTCAGCAGGTCATAATTTGCATAATCTGAATATTCTTAGCTTAACACACCAGCTCCAGGGTTTCACACACAGCTTCACACTATGATTATCCTTTAAAACAAGAAAAAGGCACTTTTAAAAATCAAGAGATGTAAGATAAGGCTTAATACTGATTTTATTTTTGTTTTCCTTTGAACATCAAAAAATGTATTAATATTGAGGTATTAATTGCCAGCCACCCAAAAAGGATCAGGATCTAAGTGGTCCAACAGGCTAGAAATTATTGATTCTGATGTTATTATAGGCTCTAACAGTGATTTAAATCATGCATCTTACTTACAAAGCAGAAATAGAGACACAGACATGGAGAACAAACGTATGGATGCCAAGGGGGAAAGGGAGGGGGTGGGATGAATTGGGAGATTGGGATTGACATATATACATTACTGATACTATGTATAAAATAGATAACTAATGAGAACCTACTGTATAGCACAGGGAACTCTACTCAATGCTCTGTGGTGACCTAAATGGGAAGGAAATGCAAATAAGAGGGAATGTATGTATAGTTATAGCTGATTCACTTTGCTGTACAGTAGAAACTAACACAACATTGTAAAGCAACTATACTCCAATAAAAAATTTTTAAAAATTTTGTAGTGTTAAACAGTTTATCAGTAAACCCTGCAAATAGCTAGTAATTTATGTATGATGGCTATTCCAAGTATTCAGTTTGACCCACTCTGACCTCAGAGAACATATTCATGTAATTTGCAAGATCAGAATGAGGAGAAATTTCCCTATTGGTTGCTCTCATAGAGCAGCACAAAAAAGAAAATGCCATTTACCCATCTGGAAATACATAAGTGCCCTGTCATAAAGTGTGTACACATAATTTTCTGAGTTATGAGTTAAATAATTGAACTGCTTTGTGATAATTAGACTTATAAAAATGAGTAAATAAGTTACTAGAATTGTTAAGTTTGAAGACCAGTTAGTTATTCAACTGGTGAAGGAAAACAAACTAATATCTGCTGTCCTTTGCAGTTTACAAATAGACGTTGTCTAAGCCCAGTCAAACAAGAGCAGATACAGACCTCGTTCATATTTATTTCCTCAAAAAATCCAATCACACCAGCCTTTTATGATTTTTTTCTGACAGAGATTAGAGGTTTTAATCCCACATTTTAGAGGGCATACATTTCCATATCTCTGGCAGATAATTATTTTTATCCAAATTTCTTTTTGGGGAAGACACTGTCTCTTTCCTCCTCTGATTCTTCCATCATAAACTAAAACATATGTAAGGGATTTCCATAGAGCTGGAATTTGTTCTGGACTATTCAGCATGTAGACTGTATGAGAAGTTTTCATATAAGTAATAACTATTGCATTTACAGTGCACTTTACACTGTAACCATCACATAGATTATTTTCAGCCTCATATAAAGTAGTACTCAAAGTTGACATTTTTTTAACCTATTTTACAAGGGCAAGGATCATATCTTAGAGAGTTTAGTTGAGATTTCTAAATCCTCTGAGCTAGTAATTATGGAGGCAGAATCGTCACTCTTATTTGTCTGAAAGCAAATATGCATGTTCTTTCCTTGGTATCACGCTGCTTCTCTGAGGGGGCAGAAAAAAAGGAAAGAAAAAGGCATCACTGATAAATGTACAAAGTGGGGGCAGAGGAGGGGAGCTGTCTTAATGTGTGCTATTTCCAGTGAAAGAATAAAGCTAGGACATTTCCATCATAAATATCCATGTCATTTTACAACTGATTTGATGCTCAGAATCCAACTCTGATACTTAAAATATATGAACTTGATTTTAATAAGCTATTGCTTTCTCATCTGTCAATGACAATGGCTTCTAAATCAAAGATCCCTGGTGAGAATTTGAAGGGATAATTAGCACAGTGCTTGTCAAAAAAAGTAAATGCTCATAAACTTTTAAACATGATTATGGTTATGTTTGCCTCTAGAATCTGCCACAACTGGATGTTTTGAAAAGCTTAGTGTGTTGCAAGTGACAAGAGCCTTGTTAGCCCCCAATAGTTATCTCTGTTTCACCCCACTTAAATATTTTTTTTTTATCTGCCATATAGTCTACAAAGAAATGTGAGATTCAAGGAGGTTAAGTGACTTCTATAAAGTCATGAAAGCAGAGGATAATACTCTTCTAGAACCCATATCTCTTGACTCACATGTCAGATCACACAGAAAATACCTTACAATCCCTACATTAATTCACTTGTTATTTATCCTAAATTATGTGTTATGTGTGAAGGAAAACCTTAGATGAATCACTACATAAAAAAGAAAAGGTTATTTATCAGTTTAGAATAGTTGATATATATCAGAGGGTTTTTTTGAGAATTAAAGTACAAAGAAGAAACATACAATACAGTGGATCACAACTTTATGTACCTCTTCTTAAATCTTTTTTTTGTCAGTACAAAAGTCTATTAAAAAAAACACAATAGGTAAGAAAGAAAAATTAACTTATATCCCATTAAAGTCAAATATTTCTGTGTATATGAGAATGTAAAATAGGTGTTTATTCAATAATGCAAAAGAGGGAAATATAGCTTCAGTAACCATTTTAACATAAATTTCTCATATCTAGGCCCACAAAGGAATAATGTACTTAACATAATTATATGACAATGTGTTAGAAAACATAACTGCTCAACTGACAAAGAATTAGTTGACTTAATATGAGGGCAGACTAGAAGGTGAGGTGAGGAAAAGAAGAGCAATTCGCTACGCCCCTGCATTTTGGCAAATATTGCTTTATAAGGTACATTGCCCTAATGTTATTTTGAGTTTGGGATTATCTAGAGCAGGTCATAGGAAAACTAAGTTGAGTTCAGGTTTGTGATAAATTTTGTTCAATGCCATACATACATATAAAAAGCAAAACATGGTACATATTTTCTGTTAAAGTTTAATTTTTTGATTATAAGATCATTAATTATGCTAAGTAAATGAGAGCCATACTTGAAATGATTAACAATGATTTTATTCCTAATATGTAGTCTCCATGGTGTCTTTCATCTCAAAAGTCATCAAATACTGATATTAGATAGTGACATGTAGGTTCTGTTTAGTCAGGCATTAATAAATAGGGTTAATGATGAAATTCATATATATCAACTTTGATTTGAATAAAATTATATAAATTTATGTTTATTTTTAATGTTTACAATATCCATTAACGTCAAAGAGAGAGTATCTGCACTGATTTCAATCTTGTCTAAACATGTAACTGTATGTTTATTTTTACTCTTCCATATGCAAACTTTTGTAAATTCAAAGCTGCATCTTGTCTTTTGATCTTCTAGAAAAAAAAATTCAACTTTCTTTATCCTTCTTCCAAATCCTCACATTAAGAATCTTGAGAATGTTAATTCCTATAAATGTACTATCCAAGTGTGTGTGTGGGAAAATGTTGGTTTTGCTTTTTACTTATTATCTCTCCTCTCCCCTTTCTTCTCCCTCCCTCTCTCCCTCTCCCTCTCCCTCTCTCTCCCTCTCTCCATATTACATGTGTTTGCACATAAGGCTTCCATATGTCTTCTTATTTTAAAAGAAGATTTTAATGACTTTTGAAATGAATAAATATTTTGTTATTTATTTATGATAAATATAAATTAATAATATAAATAAATATAAATTGTGCTATATAAAACACCAAGTACAATTGGTAAAAAAATGCAGATGGTGCCATTTATTAATTTTGAAGTCCTCAATTAGGAAGGAAAATAAAGTGTTTTAAGGCCAGAGTTGCAGAGAACCACCAAGTAGTAGATCTTGCCTTATAAAATGTTATTTAATTTAGTTACATGTCTATGCTTTTTTTTTTTTTTTCCGGTACGCGGGCCTCTCACTGTTGTGGCCTCTCTTGTTGCGGAGCACAGGCTCTGGATGCACAGGCTCAGCAGCCATGGCTCACGGGCCCAGCCGCTCCGAGGCATGTGGGATCTTCCCAGACCGGGGCACGAACCCGCGTCCCCTGCATCGACAGGCAGACTCTCAACCACTGCGCCACCAGGGAAGCCCCATATCTATGCTTTTAAAACCTAGTGCTGCATATTTATGATTTCAACAAAATACAGAGCCATGAAATTATTGGCTTTGTCTATTCTAATCACTGGTCATTGGTATGACTAACAAATTGTAAAAAACATGAAATTTAAATTGTTATAGATAATATTATGTCTATAATGCTAATGAACTGTGGATTATTAATATATCTGGTTATTATACTATTTAGTTAGTTTAGGAAAACTTTATCATTTTTTTTATAACAGGGAATTTTCTAGATGATTTTGATTTGACCTATTAGACTTTTTGATAAACCTCTAGCAATTTATCTCTTTGGTTTTTAAAATAAATCTCCAAAGTTGTAAACTATTTTTATTTCTTTCTATATTAAAGATTTATAGCTTAACCTATGTTTATGATACATTTGTATAATTATAAAATTTTGTGTGTGTGTGTGTGTCAGGCCACTCACTATTAAGAAACTATTTCCTAATGCTTTCTGTCACATAGCTAATAAGATAAAAGGAAGAATTTATACTTAGGACTTCTGACATCTACTTTCAACTGGATGCTGTTATAGTCTATTTACTGTAATTACTCCTAGCTTACAACTTGTATTTGTTTATATGATGTCACTTTTATATATTGTGATTTTATATAGGCTACAACATTTAAAATGCTATTAACACAAAGTATCTCTAGAGTAAAATTTCCTACAGGAACTGAGTAAATTGCAAAGTTATCTGTTGTTCTTTTCCACAGTATGTAGTGTGTATGTAAAACGGAACATACAGGCATACCTTGGAGATATTCCAGACCACCACAATAAAGTGGATATCATAATAGAGTAATTCACACAAATTTTTTGGTTTCTCAGTGCAGATAAAAGTTATGTTTACACTACACTTTAGTCTATTAAGTGTATAATAGAATTATGTCTAAAAGAAAATGTACGCACCTTAATTAAAAATACCTTATTGTTAAAAAATGCTAACCATCATCTGAGCCTTCAGTAAGTTGTAATATTTTTGCTGGTGGAGGGTCTTGTTAATGGCTGCTGACTCATCAGAGTGCTGGTTGCTGAAGGTGCGGCTAGCTGTGACAATTTCTTAAAATAAGACAAGAAAGTTTAGTGCATTGATTCAGTCTTCCTTCCACAAATGATTTCTCTGTAGCATGCAATGCTGATCAATATCTTTTTACCTAGAGTAGAAATTCCCTTTATTCACCAGGAATAGATTCCCTCTAAAGAAACCACTTTCTTTGCTCATCCATAGGGGGCAACTCCTCATTCATTAAAGTTTTATCATGAGATTGCAACAATTCAGTCACATCTTCATGTTCAATTTCTAATTCTAGTTGATTTGTGATTACTACCATATCTACAGACAGTTACTTCTTTCACTGAAGCATTGGACCCCTTAAAGTCATCCACGAGGGTTGGGATCAACTTCTTCCAAACTCCTGTTTATGTTGATATATTGACTTCTTCCCATTAGTCATGAACATTCTTCATGACATCTAGAATGGTCAGTCTTTTCTAGAATGTTTTCAATTGACTTTGCCCAGATTCATTAGAGGAATCTCTATCTACAGCATCCATAACCTTACAAAATGTATACCTTAAATAATAATACTTGAAAATCAAAATTACTCCATGATCCATGGGCTGCAGACTGAATGTTGTGTTAGCAGGCATAAAAACAACATAACTTTTATTGTACATCTCCATCAGAGATCTTGGGTGATGAGGTATATTGTCAAAGAACAGTAATATTTTGAAAATAATTTGTTTTTCTGAGCAGTTTGTCTCAGCAGTGAGCTTAAAATATTTCAATTAATCATGTTGTAAACAGATGTGGTATCATCCAGGCTTTATTATTCCATTTTTGGAACACAGCAAAGTAGACTTAGCATAAATTTTTAGAGCTCAAGGATTTGGGGAAAAGGTAAATGAGCATTGGCTTCAAGTTAAAGTCACCAGCTGCATTAGCTTCTAACAAGAGAGGCAGTTTGTCCTTTGAAGATTTGAAGCCAGGCATTGGCTTCTCCTCTCTAGCTATGAAAGTCTTAGGTGGCATCTTTTTCCAATAAAAGGCTATTTTATCTACATTGGAAACCTGTTGTTTAGTATAGCCATCTTCCTTCATTGTCTTAGCTAGATCTGGATAACTTGCTGCAGCTTCTACATGAGCGCATGCTGTTCCCCTGTCACTTTTTTGTTATAGATACAGCTTCTTTCCTTAACCCTCATGAAACAACCTCTATTAGCTTCAGACTTTTTTTTTTTTTTCAGCTTCCTCACCTCATTCAGCTTTCACAGAATTGAAGACAGGCCATTACTCTGAATTAGATTTGGCTTAAGGGAATGTTGTGGCTGCTTTGATCTTTGATCCAGACTGCTCAAACTCTCTCCATATCAGCAATAAGCCTGTTTCACTTTCTAATCATTGTTGTCTTCCCTAGAGTAGCACTTTTCATTTTCTTCAAGAATTTTTCCTTTCCATTTACAGCTTGGCTAACTGTTTGATGCAAGAGGCTGAGCTTTTGGCCTATCTTGGCTTTCAACATGCCTTCTTCACTAAGCTCAATCATTTCCAGCTTTTGATTTTAAGTAAGAGACTTTCCACTCTTCCTTTCACTTGAACATTTAGAGGCCCTTGTAGGGTTGTTAATTGGCCTAATTGTAATATTGTTGTGTCTCAGGAAATAGGGAGGCCTGAGGAGAGGGAGAGAGATAAGGAAACAGCCGGTAAGTGGAGCTGTCAGAATACCCACAACATATAAGGATTAAGTTCACTATGTTATATGGGCACAGCTGGTGGAACCCCAAAACAATCACAATAGCAACATCTGAGAACACTGATCACAAATTACAATTACAATTATAATAATAAGGAAAAGTTTGAAATATTGCAAGAATTACCATAAAGTGACACAAAGACACTAAGTGAGCAAATGCTGTTGGAAAAATGGTGCCAATAGACTTGTTCAGTGCAGGGTTGCTGCATACCTTCAATTTGTAAAAAACAGTATCTGTGAGGTGCAATAGAGGAAAGCACAATAAAACAAGGTATTCCTGTATATGGTTCTAATATAAATTTTTCTAAAAGTTAGTTTATTTATGAATTGTTGGTCCAAATCTCTTGGAGGAGTTTCCCAGTAGTAATGCAGATCATCAATTAAATCAGGGACTCCTTTGTGGCCAGCAAATGAAACCTCATTGTAGTCATTTACAGGTGTAAGAAAAAGGGATGATTTAATGTTAGATCACCATTATGAAACTTACCTCTGAAATTAGCATTGTCTTCCAACAATTGGAATATAATCAGAGATACTTGTCATGCAATGTCAAAAGTGGAAGAGACTCTCTCTACACCCAAGTATACCAGGCAGATTTTTTTTCATCATCAGTCTTTTTATTTCTAACACAGCACTTCACCCACTTTATAATATTTCTCCTCTTCCCCTTCCCTCTCTCTCTCTATTCCCTCCCCTTGTTTCTTCCTTGTTTGTGTAATGACCACATATGTTTTATTTCTCTTATTAACTAGGAGCTAAAAACACATTTGCTGAATAAATAAACACTGACTGAATGACTATTGTGAAAGATTTTACCAACAAGGATAGTATCATATGTTAGATGCTTTTATTGTTCGAGAATTTGTAGTTTTGAATAAATTATTTCCTTCTAGAATTATGCTGCACAGAAATTAATATTAGATCATTTGAGTGTGTTTTTTTCTCAGCAGATATCTTTATATATGAGAAAAGCAAATGCTAAGAGGAAATTGCAATATAAATATTCAAATCTATATAGTAAAACCAATAAATAAAATTACAGACAAATGATTTGTTTTTTTCATGAAAGCTAACTGAATAGAAAGAAAATTTCTTTCTAATTGTAGTCCAACTTTAAAAATTTCAAAGTACAAATGAGAATAATTTGAAAAGCAATATGTTTATCCCATTATTCTTTTAATCATTGCATAATTTCATTTATTATTATTTACATTGGCCATTGCTTCAGTATTTTCTATTTTCTACTTTTCAGAAATGTTGATAATAATTTTCTACTTTAACATCCAGATAAAAGGACACTTGAAAAGTCAACCAATAGATGGCACTAACAACGGCATGTGCTTAAACACTGACAAGTTTGTTAAAAACTTGAGTTTTATGGAAATTGATTTAGTTAGCTTTTAGTGAGTGTCATAATAACAGCAGTGTAATGCATGTCTTAAGTGAGCAGTCATAGAATGTGTTCTAAAACTCATCCAGTTTCATTGGGAACCTGATAGGTTTTACTTCCGCCTGTACAGGTACAGTGAATCATTGGGAGCAGTGTAGGAAAAAAAAAAAAAAATCTAAGGATACATCCTTGAGTTTTCTGCTCATTGGAAGTCCCAATTAAGAACAAGACACATATGTAAGATTTATATTGTGTCTTTCTTTTTTAAAACCTAAGGTGACTTATACAGTACCTATTAGAACAAACAACATCCTTTGCAGGTTTAACCATAACTCTGAACAAAAGGGTAAGGATCAAGGAAGTGACTTGCCTAAATTAGTCCATTGGGAAAAGATCAGTTGATATTATGAAATATTATTGTGAGTGAAAGAAATAAACCAATGTAGTTTAATGAACATTCAGAAAAGAATGTGGAGTAGCAGATGAACAGAATCTTGGCAGAGGTTTCTGAATGCCATTATGCTACTACCCATGCCCTAGACATGATTCATTGCCATCCTATAATATATATATATGAATCAAATTGATGCTAAATGTCTTTCCAAGGAATACTTATTTAAAATTTGTATGTGTGATTTTGTACAAAATTTTACGTTTTGTGGTTACATAGGAAAATATATTGTGAAAGTTGAGGCACCAAGTTCAGAGACCATTGGCTTAATTTTGAATAAAATATTGGCTCAATTTAGAATAAAGTAAATTAACTCATTTAAAATAGAGATTTTATAATTTGGACATTTTAAGTGCCTTATCCCTGAACATAGCGTGATATGTATTATTCAATAGAAAGCACATACATATATTTCACTTGCATACATTATCTTTGTTTTCCAGTTCAGAAATTTAAGGCAAAAGAAAAATTATGAAAAATGCACTTTATATAATATTTCCTCAGAAAGCTTCATTCATCTCTAATATCATCAACCATATTAGTATTCTAGATTTTATTGATTCCTCTTTGTTTCTGAAAGGGATTTTAAGAGAGCAGGTTAGTATTTCTTTCCTTAGAGTATGAGGATTAATACATTTGACTTAATGGAAGACACAGCAAATTTTAAGGTAGCCACAGCTTTCTCATGATGATGGGTATCTCTGATGGGTATCTCTGATGATGATACCCAGCTAGAAATACAGAAATGAGTATTGGTTGAGGAGAAAATTCCTTCCATCAATGCAAAGTAGTGTAGTTTATCCTTTTATTGCCCTAAATCACGAATAAAGTCCTTTATCTTGTTAACTCAGTTCCCCCTGCATCAAAATATATAAATCTGGAGCCGGAGGAAATTGGGACACATCAGTGGAAAAGGGTAGCTATAGCCTATGTCTTAAGAGCATGTTCTCTGTAGCTACAATGCCTATAGCACAAATCTTGCTTCTACCAATGACTGACACACTTTGCAAACTGCAAGCATCCTCCGTTCTTTAGTTTCCTGTATCTTTAAATAGAAATAATAACAGTAACTGCCTTTTAAGGTTGTTGTAAAACATGATATGTTATAATCTGTAACTTTGATCCTAGTTAATTACTATTATGTTCTTGATAATTTTTTTTCCTAGCAAAATCTTTAATATACAAAGTTAGCATGATTTTGTACTCTACAGAACTTGGACTTGCCCTGCTTTTATAAGGGACACTGAAAATTACAGTCTGTCACACCTTATTAGAGCTGACAAAATGTAGACAGTATAATGTTCTCTGAATCTACGGTAGTACTTTGCTTAGATGCTGAAACTGATGTTGTTTATGTATTTAACTTTTTTTAATTAACTGACTAAAGCCTACATGTTAATTTTCAGGTAATATGGCCAGTATGGTCTTGAATTAGCTAAACCAATTTCCATCATGTACCTCTCATTTGACTGGGCAGAAATGGCCTGGGACTACAGTACTATTCACACATTTAAGTTAAATACATTCAGCCTGACTACAGATGCCACAGGATCAATTATTCTTCCATAGCTTTATTTGGTACTTGGATTAACTTATTACTCCACCAGGTTGAGTGTTTACAAAGTGGGTTGGTTTTACTTGCTTATTTTCTCCCTAGTGTTCACTGTAACAACATTATCATGTTAATGTACCATTTCATTATTGTCATGAGACAAATCCTATACACAAAAAAATTACCAAACCTCACTCATTGGCTAACTTGTTTAATTCTCAGATGAGGTTTACACTGGTTCTTGAAGTTTGTTATGATGGAATTTGTCTTTTCCTAACATCATTTAATATCTTACCAGGAGCTAAAGGGGAAAAAATGGTGTGTAAGGGCAAATTAGAGGATACCTCAACATGAGGTACATACTTCCATAACTGGAAGGCTAAATTATCGATAACTGTGGAAGAAATAATGTTGGTCTTATAAGAGTTAATAAGCAACCATTGTATTTGCACAATAGTATGCAGGAAGATTGGCAAGATACTAAAATACATACACATAAGCAAGGATTGTGAGATGTACTGGAAAATGCTTGCTAGCTTTTCATGTAATCTCTGAGTTCAGAAATGAATCAATAGCATTTTTTTTAATAAAAGTTAATACTGTCTAGAGCAATGTGTGCAATAAAGAGTTAAAAGCAAAATTACAGAGACAGTACTTAAGACAGACCACTTTATTGGGGTCAAAGGATGCCCAGAAGTGATGAAGGAGTAAGCACCATGGAGAAAATTTTGTTTCATTTTGTGAGGTTAAGGGCTAGGGTCGTTGCCCTAAAGCCTGAACTTTCTTACATTGAAAGAAGTGTTTCATATGGGGTTTAGAAAAAAAGAGAAGGAAAGAGTCTTCCACCAATGAGAGAAGGGAAAATGAACAAACCAAGTTTGAAGAAACTCGCTTTATAATAAGTACCATCTAGGTTGAGTCATGAAGCTGGCAAGGAGTTAATGAAGTTGAGGTAGTAGCATACATCCCTTCAGGCAGAGAGAATCCCATGGTGATGTAAAACAACATGGCACATTCAGGGGATGGCAAACCATTGTATGTGGTTTGAATTGTTCCCAAATAATACTCTTTTGTCTAAACTTTCTATTTAAAAGCCCCAACTAACTAGATAGTGTTTGTAATGGTAGGAACAGCATCCCAGTCAACCACGAAGTTCATGCTTAGGCAAGAGGACCAGTCTCTGTATAAGTTAATTTAACCACACCCTTTCTTAATGCAGCAGATGTAGGTAACAACTTATTACAGAATTGTTACCCAAATCCAGATGGCTACTTACATATTCAATATAAATTTGTTACTTGGTTTAAAAGATATTTTATTTTTTGAGTTAAGCAGAGCTTTGTACATGATAATTGAAACAAAACTATACATGAAAATGTGTTTGTGAGAAAACATTCAGTTGAGGCTAATGTCTATCACCTTCTTGAAAACTCATTTTACATGAAGTAAAAGGAACAGCAGAAGAGAGTGACAGTGACATAACATTATCAATAGTAGAGTTATGTAAAAAGAAAATAAATAGTGATGAAATGGAAAAAAAAAATGTGTGAACCTAAAAGGGTCAGGAATCTGGTTCAAAACAAGTAAATGTTTTTCAGTTTGAAAATTATAGACAAATAGACCTGAAAAAAAAAAAAAAAACTGAAGCACATCAACTGGAAATATAACCCGCAAAACAGTAATGTCAAATGAATGTGGCTGTGCCTCACCATAAACGTACCTCCTGACAGCTGTCTGCAGGTGTTTCCTTTTAAAAATTTGCCTACAGGTAAGTTACTGAAATCATTGCAAATCAGAGCATGTCTTTCCTGTGGAACAAATTAAAGTATACATGAACAGAGACAAAAGTAAGGACAAGAACACTTAGGGGGCAGAGAGAAAACTTTCTGTGAATCCCATGTTAACACTGAGGTATGCTTCTAAATAGTTACATTTGATATGAAACAAAATTTAATTTATAAAAATACTGTGATGAATTACCTCAAAATAAATGTGTCTGTAAGGTGGTTTTATGCAAAACTGTGAATGATTTGGTTGAGTTTTATTAGTGCTATTAGTAGCTTAGAGAATGCACTCATAATTTATACAGGGGGATTGTTCTCTGCAGGTGCATAGGGCCAGCCGCAGTTTAAGCCTGATGTTCTGACCTTATCATTAATAGGCCCCTCCTTCATCTGAAAACCTCCCAGTTGTAGGGTCTAGTTATGTGTGCAAGTGTGTGTGTGTAATCTCATTCATGCCAGTATCATTTCTACCTTGTCTTCAGCAATAGATTTCTTCTGATTTCCTTGCTCTTTTGTCTTTAATCCCCAACTCTTTTAAAGCATAGTTTCAAACTTAGAGAGACAGCTTAAAGGCAATGAATGAGTAACCAGATGATAATCAATGCCCTCAGCCTCCTGGAGAATTTCTATCTCGTTGGTTTCTCTATTCCTGTAGTTTCTGGAAAATGTATTCAATAATCTACAATATACCTAATTTTCTAGAGCACATGAGCAGCAAATACTATGTAAGAATTTATTTCTTGGCTACAAGCCATATTCCTCCATTTAGTTCTTTCTCTCTTACCTTCTCCTGTTCTTCAATTTTCAATAAATTTTGATCAGTGGCTCCCGAACCCTGACAGCTTGTAAATTGCTTGAAAATACCCTGTGCTTTATATGAACACCAAATATGAATACTAAGTAATGCTGCTTCTAGAGTGCCTGTAAAACTCTTATAGCCAGCATCCAGATGTGCTAATAATCATGTAAGGTGCTTATTGATTTATAGAAACTTAACTAAGTATGGAGCACTATCTGAATTAAAAAAAGAGTCCCTGGGAATACTTGACTTTCTCATGTGGTGCTTAATAATGGTTGATGAGGTAGGCTGAATAGTGAGTTCTCTTGAGTTCTTAGGCAGACCTATGAAAATATGTTTAGCATACAGAAAAAAATCACCCTTAAGATGTACAATCAAACTTCCAATCCATCCATACTTTTATATTCTCACACATTTTAACATAATTCTAGGTTGTTTAACAACTAGCCTTAACAAATGCAAAGACAAATTCCGTAACAAGAAAGATTCCAGGTCACTGTATTTTCAAAGCAGTTTAGATAAATAGTTTAGTGGAAATATTAATAGAGAAATGACAGACTATCATTGTTTTATCTGGGGTAATGGAAATTTTGCCAAGAAGAAATTGTTCAGGCAATTTCGAGAAGTGAAGACATTACTTATATGCAAATGACCTAAAGACGGAACGATCAAAAGGTTATAGTGTTCCACCTTTTGAAAAAATTCATCATCCATTGTCTATAAACTACTTAGGTTTAGCTATGGATTTCAAATTTTAGCTATGTGAAAAATATCCATAATGTTGCATTCACCTCTATCCATGCAGCATGCCACAGTGATGTTCCTCTAGGTCTGCCCCTGTGTCCACTGTGAGCTTAGTCCTTTGCATCCTATTCCTAGAGATGACCTGTGCATATATTTCTCACTGATAGTAGGAGAAGGAAGCCATAAACCAGAGCACCTCAGTGCAGCAAACCCTTTGGACATATGTGCAAACAATGACGTGCAGGATAAACTTAATTTTTTAGAAGAGAAAATGAATGTATAAGGTCCTTTGTCAAGCCATAAAATTGTTTAAAAATGGCATTAGAGACTCACTCTTATTTGGCATTAGAGACTTTTTTACATGGTTTAAGTTTATACTTAGGTTATACTCTGTAGGGAGGAAGAAGGAAGCCTAACTTCATTAGGAAACTCATTCATTTATTTAATCCTTTCATGGAGATTTGAGTGAATATGCATTACCAAATTGATCTTTATGTCTTCAAAGTCACAACATATATATGACCTACATTTTACAGGTGCTGAACATGTCAACTCTAAGTGTGCTCAGAAAATCTCTTGTAAATGTTTTGACCTTAGAAATATAGATTTTTTAAATAATATACTTCTATGACACTCTAGTACATATAATAACACACCAAAAGAGTCTCTTTGACTCTGTGGGAACTACATTAATAATTTCATAATTTACATTATGTAAACATTAACAATCTAATAATGTATATACAAGTGGATGTTGCTCAGGCAGTCCTACGAAGAAAGGTCATACTTAACAAGAACAAAAACAGCATCAATAATAACAACGTGATCTTTATTAAGGAACTTCTCTATACCAGACACCAGACTAAACAATGTATATACCTTCTTCCATTTAAACATCAGATTAGCTTGATACAAGTAATATTATAATCTTTAGATTATAAATTTAAAATTTAGAGATAAAACTATAGATGAAAATTTAAAAATGAAGTTTAAAGAAAAGCTATGTAATTTGGCCATTATAAGGTATAAAATGGCAGAATTATGTTTTTTGACTCAATGCCCATATTCTAAATGCGAGGTCAACAAACTTTTTGTGTAAAGGACTGGGTAATAAATAGTTTATGCTTTTGGACTATATGGTCTCTGTCATAAACTACTCAACTCTGCCCTACTCAACTCTAACCCTTGGTCAAGTGTAGGGTTAGTGTTAGGGTTAGGCTTAGGTTTAAGTGTGAATCAATTCTGAATGTACATATAGACAATATGTAAATTAATGGGCATGCCCAAGTTCCAATAAAACTTTAATTAAAAGAAAAGGCAATGAATTGGCCAACCCCTCCTATAAATCATTGTGCCATATGGATTCCATTTTATACTATGATGCGAAAATGCAAAACAAAAAAAAATCCATATTCTTGAACACACTAGTAGTTAATTTACTTAAAACTATGTCATAGTTATTTTAAAAGTGAATTTCAATTGAAATTATTTTATATAATGGCAAATTTCAAAGTGCTAGAATAGTAGGATAGCTGTGTCATATAAACCAGATTCACGATTTCTAACCTGTTGTGTATGTTGACATGATTACATTTGTATTCCAAGTCTGTGATATTTTTATTACAACTAGTTTAATACTTATTTTAAAATTGCTTTAAAATTAAACATCTAAAGAATAATAAAACATGGTTTTTATTTCTTTAGCTTTGTGTAAATGGAACTGAGGATTATTCATTAAGGATTTTTAAGTGTGAAATCAAAACCTCATTGCATTGTAGGGTAGCACAACATCAGAAATCAAGAGGATATGTAATTAATTTGTATTTTTGCTGCTATAATTATCTACATTATGTCTGACAAGATTAAACTGAGCTACAAAGACATAAGTGAGCTACTAAAACAATTGCATATTTAAACACATCTTTTTGTCATAACAAGTCCCAGCTGCACACAGTATGTTGAAAATTGCAAATCAGGCCAGGAAAAAAAAATAGAACTTGAAGGCTACAAATAAATCAAATTATGTGTAAAAAGGATGAAATAAATACACCCTGGACTTTTGACTCCAAAGCATCTTGTAGGTTGGTTTTCAGGTGGAAAATGTAAAGCTGATGTGCCTCAAAATGTCTCTCTTGTCACAGCACATTCAGAGAAGGTGGCCAGGTATTGTCTTGTCAAAGTGTAAAGGTGATAGAGCCACGTCTGATTCCAGTCTCATTAATATTGGAAAAGGTAGCGAAGTGGTCTATGAGAGCAGTTATCTTTTTTTTTTTTTTTTTGGTTTTATTTTTATCTAAACAAGGGCCATAACCCTGGAGTCCTGACAGATGGAAGTGGGCATGGCAGACCGTGTGCTGCCTTCTACCTAGAAAGTGACATGTGCCTTCTCCTCACATTCATTGATCAGATCAATTTGTGGGATTACACCCAACTTTAAAGAATCTGTTTGCAATCTTGCCATGCGTGAAAACTTATGTTCAAAGCTTCCGTGAACTATGCTTGTGTTTACCACCACAACACCTGTCTTTACTGAATAATCTACTGTGTGCAAGATAGGGGAGTCAAAACTGTATATATACATACTTTTTAAACTGTATGTATACATACTTTTTAAATGATTAATACAGCACAAACTCTTCCAACAAAGAGCATTTGGAAGAGTAAGGGAGATGAGCAGTACGTAAAGTCATGATGGAAGCTAAGATGGGTAACATAGCAATATTTTTAAAATTCTATATACACTTAAAGAAGTATGTGCTGGCCACATCAAAAATCGCAGGGAAGATTTATGAAAGATTTATTTTATGGAATGATTTTTAAATTTTATGTAGGAATCTGACATGCGATATTTGAAAGGGAAGAATTCTCTTCAAAATCTGGCCTATAAAAGGGAAGTAGCAAACAGTTGATTTTGGCTGAAATATGTGGTGAGGGGGATAATTGACATAAGCCTTTGCCCTCATGCCATAAATAAATGCCATGAATAAATGACAAAAAGTTGTTTATGTCATAAATCATTAGTAAGTTACACATGCATCTCTCTCTCTTTCATGTATCTTCATAAAGTCATCATCTGTGCATCTCATGCATCATCATAAATCCTTTCAAGAAATAAAGTCTTTTCTTAAAATAAAGTAATGGCTTCCAGGTCATTCAGATAGAAATTAGGATCTAGTATTAATAGATATATGGCATTAAGCTATATAAGTTACACATGTGCCTAAGTTTTATGTTTCTCACTTGAGTACTAGAAATATTAAAATACCTTTTTCAGGGGCTTCCCTGGTGGCTCAGTGGTTGAGAGTCCGCCTGCCGATGCAGGGGAAGTGGGTTCATGCCCCGGTCCGGGAGGATCCCACATGCCGTGGAGCGGCTGGGCCCGTGAGCCATGGCTGCTGAGCCTGTGCGTCCGGAGCCTGTGCTCCTTTTTCAGGGAGGTTTGTAAGGGGAATTGTGTGAAAATATAAAATGCTTTGTAGTCTGCCTGCCATGTGATAAGCATTCCATAAATGGTAGCTATAATCATTAGCAAGGAGAAACATATACTTTGCTACAATTTATAGTATTGTGCACGTTTTAAGTACCTTCTAAGTGAACAAATTTCCATAGGCCATTATAAAAAAGTTATTCTTATACTGAAGATTTATAATACTGTCTAAAATTATTTTTTTCTCTTGATCCCACTCTCTCTCTCCCTTTCCTTCTCTTTATTTGAGTGAATGGTTGACGGGAAAGATTCATATTTAACAGTTTTGTAATGGTAAATGACAACACGAGACTTTCATTGCCCTAATTTC
Organism: Lipotes vexillifer; assembly: GCF_000442215.2. Taxonomy (NCBI): domain Eukaryota; kingdom Metazoa; phylum Chordata; class Mammalia; order Artiodactyla; family Lipotidae; genus Lipotes; species Lipotes vexillifer. The sequence goes on along the minus strand of NW_006790452.1, from coordinate 12,211 downwards.
ATTTCATTTTATTTAAAAATTAGAATCATCCAATGAAGCATAATAATTACATTTATATTTACACATACGAAGGTAATTTTAGGAGTAAATTAGGGTCTCTTCTTTCACTTTATACTGTGGTAATTTATATTGAATCACTTATATTCTCAATTCTATATCACTTCAAGAACACATCAGGTGGTGATGTCTGGTTCTTTCCACTGACTTCCAAAAAATGCAGAGATGACCTGCAGAGAGCACCAGTCAGTGCAGGCTACCCTGAAGAGCTGGGCTTCCTGGAAGCTAACTTCAGCATCAGAAAACAAAATAAATCAGAGAGTAAACTGACATTTACTGATTTCACTGTGTGCACTTCTTGCTTGAACAGCAATCAGATTGTCAAAGATGGCATAGATTTGTCAAACTTAGACTTATAATAAATACTATAAATAACTCATTGACTAATCTCTGGTGTCCACTGGACCCCAACTCTTTCCTCATGAATACCTAGTGATGGTTATATATCACCTACTTGGATATCTATTTTTAAAAGAATGATGAAAAGTTTTACAAAAAACGCTGATCCAATATTCGTGATGTGTCATATTTACAGACTACATAATTCCAACACAGTGGCCTTTAGAATGCTGACTACTTTCAAACCATCAACTTAGATGTTGTTCAGTAGTTTCCCTCTCTTCTAATACAAACTTAAACAATTTTTTTTTTTTTTTTTTTGCCACACTTCCTGAGGGATCTTAGTTCCCCAATCAGGAATTGAACCCCAACCCCGGCAGTGAAAGTGTCAAGTCCTAACCACTGGACTGCTAGGGAATTCCCCCAAACTTAAACATTTTAAATGATTGGCTTTGAGACACTTTTTCCTGCTTATTTTTCCTTTCTACTCTATCTCCACTTCCTTGTGTGTTTATAGATATAGACAAACATACAGATATAAAATCTTCACATAGCAAGGGATGAATCTGAAAAAAAATAGCATAAATGGAACATGACTCCTTTTTAAAAATTATGGACAAAGTTTAAAAGACAGATAAACTTCAACCCCTATTATAAATATTATATTTCCAATATTTGTGGCTGGAATCTTTATGCAGGTAAATATATGAGTAAAGTCATAAAAGTCCATGGCATTTAAAGCACTAAAGATGAGACTAGTTTAAATTCCAAAACTATTCTTTCAATTTCAAACTTCATGGAGCTGCCATTGCAAATTTTCTATTGGAGAAAGTTTGATCACTAAAACATCTGTTAAAATAATGAGGAAAATTTAGAAATAACTTAGAATTTTTTACCTAAATCCCCTTTTTGGCATTGTTTTGAGCAAATGTTGCCACAGACACACACTGGGGGAACATTGCCCTAAGTGTTTCAATATGTAGCGACTAACGGTCTACACATTTTTGCAATCACTTTATAGATTGGCACATGCCACCAAGATAAATTAAGTGATTGCATTAAGAAAGACTATCTTAGTCCGTTTGGGGTGATATAACAAAATACCATAGACTGGTGGCTTGTGAGCAACAGAAATTCATTTCTGCAAATACCTTGCAGAACTGGGCTTAGAAGGTCTAGATTCAAGGTCTCAATCTGCAACTCTCTACCTTTGAAGTCTTGCAAACATCTTTTAACTTCTTTGATTCTTGGTATTCTCATTGACAAATGTTTCATGTGTCTGGGTATGTTTGCCTTATGCTCACTCCTTTTCATTTTTTGGCATCATTTCATCAAGATATACAGTCCTTTCCTGGGGAAGAGAAATGAGAAAATTGGCATGTGAAACCTATTCTAATTCTCTTAGTTCTCTTGAAAGCAGGCCAGAAAACAGAAAATATATGCTCTGCTCTGCTTTCTGTCTTATAGGGAATGGCTGTTGCTCCTTGCATGAGTCAGTTTGACTAATTTTATGAAACCTAGTAATGCCCAGATATGGGCCTTCTTCAATATCATATTTTCCAGTTATAAAGCTGTTGTTTTCTAGTCTTCATCCACTGATCCTTTGCGTCTTGATCAGTGTAGAACTTTGAAAAGGAAAATGGCACTATTTATCAGAACATCTCAAACACCACAAACTGGTGATATAGTAGTAGTAACTTTTTTGAGTTTGTTGTAAATATTTAAATATCTAAAGAGATAATGAACTAATCCACATTAAAGCACACATATAATATAAAGCACTAAAAAAATACCAAAATTTTATCAGAATTATAATAAAATTTTAGTTTACCCTCCTCTGGAAAATTAGAGATTAGGCCAAAAATAATATATTCTCCTTCCACTGAGAGGTGAGATTTATTTTCCTTCTTCTTGAATTTAGACTGATCTGTGAGTGTGCAATCAACAGAGGATGGTGGAAATAATGGTATGGCAGTTCGAGGTCAGAATTTTAAGAGGACTGGTAACTTCCAGTTTGATATCAGTGATCTCAGGGAATCTCAGGGATTCCCTAACCCAGCATGTTAGAAACATGAATATCCTGCTAAAAGATGACATGAAAAGCCCCTGATACTACATGGGTGATAGGGACAGCTGAACCCAGTCTCCCAGCCATCTGTAATATCATGTCAGACATACATATGAGCAGCTGCTCTCTGAAGTCTGTCATGTAACTCCAGTTGACACCCAGAATTGCCCAGCAAAAATACCACCTAGATTCTGAAGCCACATAATAATATAGTGTAATAACTATTTTTAAGTCATATTTTTAGTATGTTATATTGTCACGGATGATCATGACATCTTTACAACACAGACAAAACTGAAGAGCATATGGATAATTGATGTGTGGCTGAAATAGACAACAAAAATCTTTCACAATTCAAAGGAAAGTGCCATGTGCAGAAAGTAAGATGATATGGTAAGGCTTAAAGAATGTATTAGAATAATATGATGGTATATTTTGTAAAATTAGAAAATGGAAAATAAGTAAAACTGGCATAATCTAGTTATATAAAGAAAAACATTTTATTGTATATCTTTTCAGGTTTTAATTTTCTATGTAGACAACGCTTAACCTGGGGTTTTCATCACATTCTCTTTGGTAAACTTTTTATTTTACTTTTTCTTCTATAATATAAATAAACAATTTTTAGTGCTAATGTTATCAAGAGACATTTTATGCATTTAAATTTCATGCAATTTTTAATGGTTGTTAAATTATCCATTATGTGACTATATGAAAAATTTATGTTTTAGTGATAAAATGTTACTGTAAGTAAGCAATGACAATGCCATAATTAATCCTCCCTCAAGCTTTTTCTATAAATCAAGACCGTATTGACAGAAATGATATTCATATATTCATAACATTTATCAAACATTTATGATATGTATAACCGTGTGATGAGTAATTTAGTTCCACTCTTTTATTTAATTTTCACAACAGAAGACAAAGTGTATAATATTATTTTTCTCTTTCATAGACAAGAAAAATAAGGACCAGAGAGATCATTCATACAGTAAGAATTTTAACTAATGATGGAAGCCTAATCATGTTTGACCTAAGGTCAGGAAAGATCAAAATGTGTTTGGGAGATAATAAAGGAAGAAATTTGAATAGATTCTAGAGGTTTCACGAAGGTGAGAAACAAGGCTAAAATATTAAGTTTTAGCCAAACTGTGGAGTCTTTTAAATATCAGTTTTAGTGAGTAGTGTAACAGCATTTGATGCTGAAGCTCTCTCCTAGGAGATCCAATTTTGATATCCTTATGGCTGGACAATCTCCAAGAGTTTACATTGGAGAAGGAATCTATGTCTTTCTCAAAATAGCATGTGAGGGAAACACAACTGGTTTTTCTGCTTGTGCTCTCTCAGCTGTCTGAGGGCACCAATGAAGAACGTGTCTTGGCATGATATATATAGGAGAGAAATCAACAGCACATCACAATGAGTAATTTCCACAGCCCAAAAGGTCATTTGCTGACACCCAGTGATATAAGTCCTAAAAGTAAGACCAAATATAATTTGCACCTTGATATGTACCTGACTCTCTTGACACTCTCTTGCTCTTGATTTTTTACTCTGTTCCCAAGTACAACCCCAGTGGGGCCCTTTGTAACAATGTAGTGTTCTTGTCACTGGGGCTGTGAGTATATGTGACTAAAAATATCAATCTCATCTGCCTAGTGTCTGATGTCATGTATTTGGCCATCCCCATAATCATAGGATAGGAATCTATCTCTTACCAATGGGTTGAATGGGATTTGACACATCCATAGGCACTTGACAGCAAAACAGGAACTATCTATGAGTGTCTGAAAGGAAATAGTCAAGATGTATCTACCTCTCTGCATATACAGAAAAATAAAACATGTTCTAGAGTTTCAGGAAATGTGCAATCTATTTAAGGAAAAGTGAAATGTAATTAAATGAATAGATAAACTAACAAAGTATTACTGTACAAAATTCCAAATATGTGGCCATAAACTCTAGCAACTGTTGCAACTATAAAATTAGATTTCAATTATTTTACAGAAGTAGTTATATAGAAAATTATAGAACACTTCATAATTATTGGACACTATCATTTAGAAACCAACTCTCTCCTGAAACTGAGGTTAAGATCAGGATGAAAAGGGAGACTGCATTAAGAAGTATCTGCATTAGCAAGAAAAACAGAAAAGGCAAATAATGATCAATTAGTCATGTATTATATGACATTATTGACTCCATGCTGTGCCTTATACAAGTATTTAAAATATGTAAGAATAAATATACTGTTAAAATATAATTAAAAAAATTTTCATCAGCAAATTAAAAGAAAAGAAATATTATTAAAATCTTGAAAGAATCAAAAGCCAATGAATGAATGGAAGCTTCACTTTCAAGAACCACCAACTTTCTACCTAAACTTATCCCCATATTCCTATGGAGTATACCATGATAGGCTTCTTCTACTTGTAGAGATACTTCAGAACACACTTCTGTTCTTTGACTGATATGAAATATTTTATTTTAGATTATATTAGATGTCTATACTGTCCTCTACCTACCTCTAGACTATAAGATTTCTTTGGATAGACCTTTGTTCAAAAGTCCATGTCATCTGATTAAAGAGCCTTAAGATATAAAACCATTCAAACTCCCAATGACAATTATAAACAATACTCTTAAAACATATTCAAAAGTTCATTTATGAACTTTCTACTGTTTTGTCACTGTCAATAACAAGTCTGATTATCAATATCCTATCCATCCTATACTGTTTGATTAGGGGGATGTTTACCATCACTTGAAAAACCTTTTCTTATCATACTTACCAGCTATAGTCACTACCTTCTCCAAAATCTTATGGCTTTACTGTTTTCTCTATATTGATAGAACTTACAGATCATATCTTTTCTTCCTCATATTTATTTGGGTATATAGTCTCTAACACAATTGTAAATTTCTTGAGTGCAGGAAATGTACTCTCTATAATTTTATAAAGTATGTTTCCACCAATTATTCATTAATTCATTTTTAATAGATCTTTATTGGAGTATAATTGCTTCACAACACCGTGTTAGCTTCTGTTGCACAACAAAGCAAATCAGCCATATGCATACACATGTCCCCATATCCCCTCCCTCTTGAACCTCCTCGCATTCACCCTATACCACTCCTCAAGGTCATAGCAAAGCACTGAGCTGATCTCCCTGTGCTATGCTGCTGCTTCCCACCAGCCAACTATTTTAAATTCTGTAGTGTATATACGTCACTGTTACTTTCACTTCACCCCAGCTTCGCCCTCCCACCCCATGACATCAAGTCCTTTCTCTATATCTATCTATTTATTCCTGCCCTGCAACTAGGTTCATCAGTACCATTTATATATATATATATATATATATATATTCCATATATGTGTGTTAGCATACAGTATTTGTTTTTCTCTTTCTGACTTCCTTCACTCTGTATGGCAGACTCTGGGTCCATACACCTCACTACAAATAACTCACTTTTGTTTCTTTTTATGGCTGAGTAATATTCCGTTGTATATATGTGCTACATCTTTATCTATTCATCTGTTGATGGACATTTAGGTTGGTTCCATGTCCTGGCTATTGTAGACAGTGCTGCAGTGAACATTCTGGTGCATGTCTCTTTTTTTTTTTTCTACATCTTTATTGGAGTATAATTGCTTTACAATGGTGTGTTAGTTTCTGCTTTATAACAAAGTGAATTAGTTATACATATACATATGTTCCCATATCTCTTCCCTCTTGTATCTCCCTCCCTCCCACCCTGCCTACCCCACCCCTCTAGGTGGTCACAAAGCACTGAGCTGATCTCCCTGTGCCATGCGGCTGCTTCCCACTGGCTATCTATTTTGCTTTTGGTAGTGTATATATGTCCATGCCACTCTCTCGCTTTGTCACAGCTTACCCTTCCCCCTCCCCATATCCTTAAGTCCATTCTCTAGTAGGTCTGTGTCTTTATTCCCGTCTTACCCCTAGGTTCTTCATGTTGTTGTTTTTTTTTCTTAGATTCCATATATATGTGTTAGCATACGGTATTTGTTTTTCTCTTTCTGACTTACTTCACTCTGTATGACAGACTCTAGGTCCATCCACCTCATTACAAATAGCTCAATTTCGTTTCTTTTTATGACTGAGTAATATTCTATTGTATATATGTGCCACATCTTCTTTATCCATTCATCTAATGATGGGCATTTAGGTTGTTTCCATCTCCTGGCTATTGTAAATGGAGCTGCAATGAATATTTGGGTACATGACTCCTTTTGAATTATGGTTTTCTCAGGGTATATGCCCAGTAGTGGGATTGCTGGGTCATATGGTAGTTCTATTTGTAGTTTTTTAAGGAACTGCCACACTGTTTTCCATAGTGGCTGTATCAATTTACATTCCCACCAACAGTGAAGAATGTTTCACCACACCCTTTCCAGCATTTATTGTTTAAAGATTTTTGGTAATGACCATTCTGACAAGTATGAGGTGATACCTCACTGTAGTTTTGATTTGCATTTCTCTAATAATTAGTGATGTTGATCATCTTTTCATATGCCTCTTGGCCATCTGTATATCTTCCTTGGTGAAATGTCTATTTAGGTCTTCCACCCATTTTTAAACTGGATTGTTTGTTTGTTTGATATTGAGCTCCATGAGCTGTTTGTATATTTTGGAAATTAATCCTTTGTCTGTTGTTTCATTTACAAATATTTTCTCCCATTCTGATGGCTGTCTTTTTGTGTTGTTTATGGTTTCCTTTGCTGTGCCCAAGCTTTTAAGTTTAATTAAATCCCATTTGTTTATATTTGTTTTATTTCTGTTACTCTAGAAGGTGGCTCAAAAAAGATCTTTCTGTGGTTTATGTCAAAGAGTGTTTTTCCTATCTTTTCCTCTAAAAGTTTTTAGTGTCTCGTCTTACATTTAAGTCTTTAATACATTTGGAGTTCATTTTCCTGTATGGTGTTAGGTAGTATTTCATTCTTTTACACATAGCTGTCTAATTTTCCCAGCACCACTTATTGAAGAGGCTGTCTTTTCTCCATTGTATATTCTTGTCCCCTTTATCAAAGATAAGGTGACCATATGTCCATGGGTTTATCTGTGGGCATTCTATCCTGTACCACTGATCTATATTTCTGTTTTGTGCTGGTACCATACTGTCTTGATTATTGTAGATTTGTGGTATAGTTTGAAGTCAGGGAACCTGATTCCTCCAATTACGTTTTTCTTTCTCAAGATCGCTTTAGCTATTTGGGGTCTTTTGTGTTTCCATATGAATTGTAAGATTTTTTGTTCTAATCCTGTGAAGAATGCCATTGGTAGATTGATAGGGATTACACTGAATCTGTAGATTGTTTTAGGTAGTATAGTCATTTTCACAGTATTGATTCTTCCAATCCAAGAACATGGTATATTTCTCCATCTGTTTATGTCATCTTTGATTTCTTTCATCAGTGTTTTATAGTTTTCTGAGTACAAGTCTTTCACCTCCTTAGGCAGGTTTGTTCCCAGTTATTTTACTCTTTTTGTTGCCATGGTTAATGGGAGTGTTTCCTTAATTTCTCTTTCTGATTTTTCATTGTTGGTCTATAGGAATGCCAGAGATTTCTATATATTAATTTTGTATCCTGCAACCTTACCAAATTCATTGGTGAGCTCTAGAAGCTTTCTGGTGGTACCTTTAGGATTTTCTATGTATAGTATCACGTCATCGGCAAACAGTGAGTTTTAATTCTTATTTTCCAATTTGTATTCCTTTTATTTATTTTTCTTCTCTGATTGCTGTGGTTAGGATTTTGAAAACTATGTTGAATAATAGTGGTGAGAGTAGATATCCTTGTCTTCTTCCTGATCGATCTTAGTGGAAATGCTTTCCATTTTTCAACATTGAGTATGATGCTTGCTGTGGGTTTGTCATATATGGCCTTTATTATGTTGAGGTAGGTTCCCTCTATGCCCATTTTCTGGAGAGATTTTAAAATAAATGGGTGTTGAATTTTGTCAAAAGAATTTTTCTGCATCTATTGAGATGATCATATGGTTTTTAGTCCTTAATTTGTTAATGTGGTGTATCACATTGTTTGATTTGTGTTTATTGAAGTATCCTTGCATACCTGGGATAAATCCCACTTGATTATGGTGGATGATCCTTTTAATGTGCTGTGGGATTCTCTTTGCCAGTAGTTTGTTCAGGATTTTTGCATCAGTGGTCATCAGTGATACAGGGCTATAATTTTCTTCTTTTGTGATATCTTTTTCTGGTTTTGCTAAAAGGGTGATGGTGGCTTCATAGAATGAATTTAGGAGTGTTTCTCCCTCTGCAATTTTTTGAGAAAGATCAGTGTTAGCTCTTCTCTAAACGTTTGATAGAGTTTTCCTGTGAAGCCATCTGGTCCTGGACTTTTGTTTGTTGGAAGATTGTTAATTGTGGTTTCAATTTCATTACTTGTGATAGATCTGTTTATATTTTCTAATTCTTCCTGGTTCAGTCTTGGAAAATTGTACCTTCCCAAGAATTTGTCCATTTCTCAGTGGTTGTCCATTTTATTGGAATAGAGTTGTTTGTCATAGTCTCATAATTTTTTGTATTTCTGCAGTGTCAGTTGTGATTTCTCCTTTTTCATTTCTAATTTTATTGATTTGCATCCTCTCCCTTTTGTTCTTGATGAGTCTGGCTAAATGTTTATCAATTTTGTTTATCTTCTCAAAGAACCAGCTTTTAGTTTTATTGATCTTTGTTCTTTGTTTCTATTTCATTTATTTCTGCTCTGATCTTTATGATTTCTTTCCCTCTACTGACTTTGGGTTTTCTTTTTTCTTCTTTCTCTAGTTGTTTTAAGTGTAGGGTTACTTTGTTTATTTGAAATTTTTCTTGTTTCCTGAGGTGAGATTGAATTGCTATCAACTCCCCTCTTAGAACTGCTTTTGTTATGCCACATAAGTTTTGGGTCATCGTGTTTTCATTGTCTTTTGTTTCTATTTTTTTTTATTTCTCTTTGATTTCTTTGGTGATCTCTTAGTTATTTAGTTGCACACTATTTAGCCTCCATGTATTTATGTTTTTTACACTTTTATTCCTGTAATTGACTTCTAATCTCATACCGTTGTGGTCAGAAAAGATGTTTTATATGATTTCAATTTTCTTAAGTTTTCCAAGGCTTGATTTGTGACCCAATATGAGATCTATCCTGGAGAATGTTCTGTGTACACTTGAGAATAAAGTGTATTCTGCCACTTTGAGGTGGAATGTTCTGTAAATATCAATTAGATATATCTGGTTTATTGTGTCATATAAATCTTGTGTTTCCTTATTTATTTTCTGTTTGGATGATCTGTCCATTGGTGTAAGTGGGGTGTTAAAGTCCCCTACTATTATTGTGTTACTGTCAATTTCCCCTTTCATGATTGTAAGAATTTGCCTTATGTATTGAGGTACTCCTATGTGGGGTGCATAAACATTTATAAATGTTATATCTTCTTCTTGGATTGATCCTTTGATCATTTTGTAGGGTTCCTACTTATCTCTTGTTACAGTTTTTATTTTAATGTCTATTGTATCTGATATGAGTATTGCTACTGCAGCTTTCTTTTGATTTCCATTTGCATGGAATATCTTTTTCCATCCCTTCACTTTCAGTCTGTATGTGTCCCTAGGTCTGAAGTGGGTCTCTTGTAGACAGCATATATATGGGTCTTGTTTTTGTATCCATTCAGCCAGCTTGGTTGGGACATGTATTCCATTTACATTCAAGGTTATTATCAATATGTATGTTCCTATTACCACTTTCTTAATTGTTTTGGGTTTGTTTTTGTGGCTCTTTTCCTTCTCTTCTCTTTTCTGCTTAGAGAAGTTTCTTTAGCATTTGTTGTAAAGCTGGTTTGGTGGTGCTGAATTCTCTTAGCTTTTGCATATCTGAAAAGCTTTTGACTTCTGTCTCCAATCTGAATGAGATCCTTGCTGGGTAGGGTAATCTTGGCTGTAGGTTTACTCTTTCATCACTTTAAGTATATCCTGCCTCTCCCTTCTGGCTTGAAGTGTTTCCCACTGTAAAATCAGCTGATAACCTTATGGGGATTTCTTTGTATGTCATTATTTTTTCCCTTGCTGTTTTTTTTATATTTTTTCTTTGAATTTAATTTTTGTAAGTTTTATTAATATGTGTCTTGGTCTGTTTTTCCTAGGGTTTATCCTGTACGGGATTCTCTGTGCTTCCTGGACATGGGTGACTATTTCCTTTCCCATGTTAAGGAAGTTTTCAACTATAATCTCTTCAAATATATTCTCAGACTCTTTCTTTTTCTCTTCTTCTTCAGGCACGCCTATAATTCAAATGTTGATGCATTTAGTGTTGTCCCAGAGGTCTCTGAGATTGCCTTCAATTCTTTTCATTCTTTTTTCTTTATTTTGCTCCTCAGCTGTTATTTCCATCATTTTGTATTCCAGCTCACTTATTTGTTCTTGTGCCTCAGTTATTCTGTTATTGATTCCTTCTAGTGTATTTTTCATTTCAGTTATTGTGTTGTTCATCTGTTTGTTTGTTTTTTTGTTCTTTTAGATCTTTGTTAAACATTTCTTCTATTTTCTCAATCCATGCCTCTATTCTTTTTCTGAGATTCTGAATCATCTTTACTATCATTATTCTGAATTCTTTTTGAGGTAGATTTCCTATTTCCTCTTCATTTATTTGGTCTTGTGGGTTTTTACCTTGCTCCTTCATCTGTGACATATTTTTTGCTTTCTCTTTTTTTTTTTTTTATGAGTGGGATTGTGTTTCTGTTTTATTGGTTGTTTGATCTGAGGCTTCCAACACTAGAGTCTGTAGGCTATTGGGTAGAGATGGGTCTTGGTGCTGAGATGAGGACCTCTGTGAGAACTCACTCCAATGAATATTCCCTGGGGTCTGAGGTTTTCTGGTAGTCCAGGGATTCAGACTTAGAACTCCCACTGCAGGAGCTTCCGTGCAACACTGGGCTCATGAACCAAGATCCCTCAAGCTGTGTGATGTGGCAAAAAAAAAAAAAAAGAAAACAGGAAAAGGGAACAATAACAAAATAAAAAATAAAATTAGACTAGGAAACTAATAGATATGTTAGAAAGAATGTGAAAATAAAAAAATTGATGAATCAACAACCGGAAGGTATATCAGTGTCATAATAGTAAAAAAGAGGAGGAGGGAAAAGAAAAAAACTGGTGGTGGGAGGAAATGCCTTGGCTGTGGGAGGCCTAAGCAAGAGCAAGATTTGGGTGGTAGGTGGGGCCCATGATCAGGACCCATGGCCTAGAAAAGGCCCTGGGGGCTGTGGGGGCTGTGGCTTAAGCTCAAAGAAGAGAAGGGCCCAGGCGTGTCCCCCACCCCTGGTCTCAGAGGGCAGGGGACCTCACCTGGGAGTCCAGTAGCCTTCCGGTCATCCAGTGGGTGGGGCAAACGCCCTCCTCTCCACTCCTGCTCCTCCAGCCTGGGGTCTGGGAGGACACCTTCTGCCTGCCTCTCCCGATCTCTCCAGCCTCCCTCCTATGCCCCCAAGGACCCATGTGGCCTGGAGAGGGATTTGGAGGACAGTGGATTGGCCTGGGAGCTCAGCAGGCTCCCCATGCCCAAGTGGGCAGGGCAATCATCATCCTCTCCTCACCCACTCCTTCCAGAGGGCCCCTCCTGCCTGCTTCTCCTGTTCTCCTCTCAGCCTCCTTTCTGTGCCCCCAAGGACCCACATGACCTGGAGGGCTTTTGGAGGGCTGGGGATTAGCCTGGGAGTTCAG
>NW_006790451.1:0-4308 GCF_000442215.2 Lipotes vexillifer | reverse complement strand
TTTTGGGAGGTCTGAGGTCTTCTGCCAGCGTTCAGTAGGTGTTCTGTAGGAATTGTTCCACATTTAGATATATTTCTGATGTATTTGTGTGGAGGAAGGCGATCTCCACGTCTTACTCCTCCACCATTTTGAAGGTCTCCACTAAAATGCAATGTTAACCACAGCAATCCACTCGCCCGTTCCACCCACCAAGCCTGCCCCTGACTAGAGACTTCTCAGTGACTCAGAGCCATCAGCCAGCATGGTTTTATCTATGAACGTGAGGTGTGTAGGCTCATCCTCCTGCCAAACCATGCCGTCTGTCGTCATCACCCCAGGAAAAAATTTGCTGATCAAATCAAATGAAAAACAACAACAACAACAACTTCATTTAGGAGTTCTGTATTAAATGCCTACTGAGATCTTAATTAAAATTTTTATGTTATCTATGAAAAATTATCTGTATAAATCTGTCTATCTCTGCCTGTAACAAGGACACAGGGACATGAGCTTTCCTTGTCATACACATTTCCAAATCTTCTCCACCTTCCTTTATCACTGGCCCAAAGCTTAGAGTGGAAATGAAGGCAGCTGTGCTCCTATGTGAGTTCTCTATATATTTTTTTACCTAGAAATCTGTCTAGGTGCCTGGCACAGAGTAAAACAGTCAATGATTTCATTAAAGGGGGGACAGAGCCAAATCAAAAGCAAGATAATAACATCTTCCCAGAACCCTTCGATTAGGCATTCTTTCTACTCATTTCCATAAGTGGATATACTTTTTCTATCATAGCGTTGATGACACTTAATTGCTACAGTGTGTTTGCAGTATTACTTTAGTAAGGATAAGAATTGTACTGGTCTTGCTCATCACATCACATCACACTATCCTCAGTTTCTAGCCATTTATAATCATAGTTTGTTGAATTAATGAATAAATGAAGCCATTCCTCAGAAGCACTTTCTCAATCTAAAACAAATTCAGGCAATGAGTCTAGTTCTCTGAAATTCTTTCTGCCACTCACAGCACTGATCATCACACACCACACCCCAAGCTATATCTTAGTGTATTTTTCTGTAAGACCACTCTGAGGAAAATTTATTGCAAGTATGGGTACAATGTAAGGTGGTATGTGCTGTCGGTGCATAACCCGTAACATTAAGGAAATGCCAAAACAGGAAAAGAAAACTGTATGCGTCAGTAGAAATATGTCTTCTGCTCCACTCAGAGTGGTATTTCCCAGCAGCTGGGTTCAGGACCAGCTTTTCAGGGGACAAGGATCTTCCTTTGTGCTATGGTCCCCACACAGAGTGTACAAGATCTCCACCGTATTTAGAGGACTTATGAAGTGTCTAGGAATCCATACAGTTGTGCAGGCAGGGAATTACCTAATCCTAGGGGCACAGCTCACTTTGTAGATTTCATAGATTTTTGTATCTAATAGGACAGTCTGAAGACAGTTGTGAATAGTGCCTATTCAAACAAAAATATTTTGTCAGTTTTTAAGAGCTAGTAATAAAGGACTTGAGCCACTCATTGAATATATGCACTATGAATATCCTTCAGTAAATTCCTCTTGGCTTTAACTGGCCAAAGTCAGGTTTTCTAAATTTCAACTGAAGAATTCCACACGATTCATAAAACATAATCATTAGCTATTTAATTCAGCTTCCAGTAACAAATAACTTCAACGGTCTCCAATAACAGCATGCGTTATTCATTTTAGTAGTAGTGATTGTAGAGCTTGCTGGCTGTTAATATTTAAAATAATCGTAACTTCTATTTGCACATTTTAATGCATGATCTCATGTAAAGTTCACAACTTTGAGAGGTAGAAACTAAAGTTACCTCCATTGTACAGATGAGGAAACTGAGGCTGTCTGAGGTCAAATAACTTTCCCAAGAGTCACAGCCAGTATGTGGTAGAGGTGGGATTATCATCTGATATCCAGCATTCTTTCCCTGCACCAACAAAGCCCTTCCTCCTAGACCAGAGACTCACCCATCACTACCTACTCAGATTGAAAGAGAGCAGGAATCACATGCACAATCAGCTGTACCCTCAATGTTGATATGCCATGACTGCCCCTGATAATCACCAGGTTACCAGGCAACCAGCTGTAAGATGAATAGCACATTGGGAAGATGAAATGATTGGGAGCAAAATTCATTGATCCATTTTACTTTCGGAATTATGCCTGACACCCTACTCTCTTCTATTAGCTTTTTCTCAGTAATGAAATACACACTCTTATTTTTTCAAAACCTTAACGAATAATATTTCCATCAAAAAATTTTTCCATTATTTCAATGACATCAAAGCTTGTTACATAAAAACAAATTATGCATAGATTTGATGTGGATGCTTATATTGAAAGATCTGAATTTTTGTAAATCACACCTCCATTCTACCTTACACCAATGCATTTTTTTCTTTCAGTATTTCTTGAAAGATGCCAGTTAAAATAAAGTCAGTTGAGGTATCATCCTACCCCATTCAGAAGATAAGGGATTTTTATGGTTGGGTTGAATAAAGCTCTTTAACCCAGATCTTGTTCCTTTCTTTGTGCTCTCATCTAGACTTCTAAAATTTCCTTCTTTGTGCTCTTTCATTTCAAGTCCCAGAAGTTATCTATTCAAAAATACAACTGTCTACATTTTCCCTTGAAACTGCATAAACAACAGCAACATGCATGCATACACATATAACCCCAGTCTGAAAAACCATCCATTTATTTCAGAGTCCATATTTTGGATGTATTGATCACATCTTAAGATCTCTTGAATTGCATGTCTTGCAAAAGAAACCACTGTGGAAACAGACACAAATGGACTATTTGCCTGAGATATGTACTAATAGTAATCAGTGAGTATTCATACTATTCATCCTAAAACAATTGGAAAAGTGCATGTAAATGTTTTAAATGGAAATATAAGCAGTAATTTTAGAAGATATATGGATGAGAATATCAGGCAATCAGGAAAATTACCAATGCATCCTAGGTTTTCAACTCTCACCCTCTGTTTTGTTTGACCCACACAGTGTTTTTTTTTTTAAAATGAAATCTAAATAAATAAATCAGGATAAATTACTTTCAACTTTGAACTTTTAGTTTCTCTTGAAAACTGAAAGATCTGATACCACTACACATAAATTTCTCTATGGTAATGAGTAGTCGAGGCTGAGTAGAGGCTGTTGCCTTTAGCAGACAGGGCAGTTTCCACAGACCAACCCTTCCCTGTCATATTCCCAATCTAGCCTCCTTCATTCATTTCCCTTACCTGTCTGCTCCTTATAGGCATGAGATTTTTCAGCCCCTAGTCTATCCCCTCCTACCAACATCTGTCTTCAAAATTTCTCTACTTTAATACTTCCCTCTCCCTCACTACCCATGTCCAAATGGTCACCAGATACTTTTAGGTTCACCCCTAAAATGTATCTCTCTATTTCTGTCTTTCCTTTAACTTGAAATGTCCCCACCCAGTTTTTTCACTATGGCTTATCTGAACTGCTCTCACAGACTACCAACATAACATGGGATTTCCAAGTTCCCCTGCATCCTCCAGCCTATTGCTTCAGAGTTGATTATGTGATTCTGGTTCCTAAAATGTTGTTTTTACCATGGCTTATAAAAAGTTCAGACACTATAACATGACTTTGTAAATCCAGCATGATTTCCATATCTCTATCCTCACCACACCTGCCACTCTCACCTCCCAATTCACCACACACCTCACTCTCAGCTCCAGCCACGCAGAACTATTTACCTTTCCGAGCTCCAGCTGCTCCAGATGCTCCCTCGGTCTGGAAAGCCTTTCCTTCCTTTTCCTTCTCTCCCTCCTCCACTCCTCCTTCCTTGCCTTCCTTCCCCACCAGACAAAATACTAATGCTCTCTCAAGAACATCCTATTTACCATGAACCCTTTCCTAATATCCCACACAGAAAGTACCCTTTCCTTCTCTGCATCCCCACAGTGCTTGGCTTTTAAGTGTCTAAAAAGCTCTTATAAATTCCCTTGTACTCCAAGTATATGTCAAATATTCTCATTGGAGCATAAATTCCATGAGGCTAGGTACCATGTCATAATATTTTTTTAATCCTTTCAAAACTTAGTAACTGGGTTTCCCTGGTGGCGCAGTGGTTGAGAGTCCGCCTGCCGATGCAGGGGAGATGGGTACGTGCCCCAGTCCAGGAGGATCCCACATGCCGCAGAATGGCTGGGCCCGTGAGCCATGGCCGCATCCGGAGCCTGTGCTCCGCAATGGGAGAGGCCACAACAGTGAGAGGCCGCGTACCGCCAAAAAAAAAAAAAAAAAAAAAAAATAA
>NW_006790450.1:0-2852 GCF_000442215.2 Lipotes vexillifer | reverse complement strand
GATATTTTCATTCAACTATAAGAGCATTTTAATTTGCAACAGCAGCAGGTTTGACTCATTCTATTAGAAAATAAATTTAGGAGGAAGGAAGGTTGAAAACAAATTTAGGAGGAAGGAAGGTTGAAAATAAATTTAGGAGAGTGGCAATAACTAGATTATCTTCCTCATGATAATAGAAGTGCTGCTGAGCATACTAATGAGAACACCTTACATTTCCATTGCATTATGGTTTTGCAAAATAATTTTATATTCTCATCCATTTTTCTCTGGAGCACTTCCAACAAGTTTGTCAGTAAGGTAAGAAAACTGAGGCCTGGAAAGTTTGTATGACTTGACCAGAGTCACATAACTAGTTGATATTTTCTGTCTCCTAAATGCTGTGTTCTTTGCATCTCATGAAAAGGGCAGAAGGAAAAGAGCTTGTATTTGTTGGGTACATGAACTATCTTCCATGCACTTTGTATTTATAATTTCATTGAATTTTCAAAATAATTCAATGAAGAAAGTGTGATTGCCATCTCCATTCTGAACAATGGGAGAAGGGGCATTAATTAATTACTCACAGCCACAGAGTTAGTACGTGACAGATCCAGGATTCAAATCTTCATCAATCAAATTCCAACACCAGATCTGTCTTCTTCATGCTGTGTTCTAGAAGCAAAGGGCTTAAGGAATGGAAAACATCTGTCCCAATAATTTGAGAAGGAGCAGACAGATGTAACTTGAATGTTTAGTTGCCTTTGTGATGAGACACTGGTGCTCACCAAATGGTGGTCTGTGGTCAGCCTACTAGTTCCATTAGATTTATCTGGCTTGCTTTCTCCCTTTATCCTGAATCTTTTGCCGTTTATGGCTGATTATAGCTGTGAGTGTTTTGTTGTTTGTGCACATGGGCTGCATGTGCTGTTTCAAAAATTCCTCAAAGCACTTGATACATTGTCACCTAGAAGCTGTGCCACAAGTGCTGTTGACTGGCTCATAAGATATAAAACACCTAGAAATGAAACACCTTCTTTAGATAGGAATTATTTGTATAAGAACTTATTTGGCAGCTGATTATAATGAACCAAATTCTCAGATGTACAGAAAAACTGGTCAGCTAGGCTTTTATAATAAAAAGGCATCCATGACTGTGTCAAAACACTGGCAATAAAGCAAAAGCTGTGTAGTGTATTGTACTGTATTTTTCCTACCAACTCCCATTTTAAAATTGGGGAAACCATATTCAGAGAAAGAATGGACAACACATATAATGAATTCAAATTTAAGAATGAAAACAACAACAAAGAGAAGTAAAATCCCCAAATGCCACCCTGAACCCTTTTTGCACCAGTTTGGAGAAAAACTGACAAGAAAATATGCGGTCAAAGGATCACAAATGCCATAAATTCCACAAATTTCAGAGATGATCCTCATGGATTCTGGAGCTGCCAGTGAACTGAATAGCAGCAGGAAGAAACTTTATGATTTACTTCACTCTGTGAGTTAACTCCAGCCCAATGGCCCCTGATTCTCTTGATCTCCCAAAACACACACTCTTTATGTTTTCTGGCTAGTATAATTGTTATTTATGTAGCTACCTCTGCTCCCAGACTGTGAGCTCCCTTTTCTCCCCTACAGGTCAAGCACAGTTCTCCACATAATAGTCACTCAGTAAAGGTTTGTTGAATAGAACAAATGAATGAATAAAAGATGAATGAGTGATTCAGGCTAGGCTGCCAGGGTAGGAAGAAGGGAGAAATTCTGTGGTTTTCCTGTATTTGGGCATCTTAATGAAGTTTTTGTTTTGTTTTTGTTTTACTCCCTCTAACTCTATTGCATCTTTATAAAACTTTTGGCAAGTTTTTTTTTAACCCATTCTTGCCTGCACACTTGCTCTGCCTCCCTTTCTCTCTTGCCTGGCAAATGAGTTGAAACATATTAGTTTGAGAAGCTTTAAGCTTTTAGGACCAAAGACTATGCTTACAACAGAATCACCTTACACATACCCACTAGGTTCTCCATAAACCGTTTTTTATCAAATAAATACATTTCTAAAAATATTCTCAGTAATCTTTTCATCTTCTTCCTAGAACGTATTCAACAGTCCCCTAATTTTCACCAAAGAAACTTAGTATTGGAATTCTGAGAAACAAGCCCAGGAATCAGTCTTCTTTTTTGCATTTCAGTTATAATTACTAGGTTTTCAATTTAACAAGCTGATTTTGAGCAATGATTGGGTATTTAGCACTGGAAGATAAAGGAGACAAGGTCCCTGCCTTAAGCAGCTTATTGTCCCATGGAGGATAACACAAGTATACAAAGTACTACAATTTGGCTTCAGAGGAGGCACTAAGCACACCTTTTCATCAAGGGGACAAGAAACCTTACATGAAACAAATGGCATTTGAGTCGGACTTGCATGAATTTTGCTAGATATACATGGAATAAAAGGCATTTTAAGCAAAGAGATTAGCATGAGTAAGTGTCTTATGTTGTTTTGCCATAACAAAATACCATAGGCTTGGGTGGCTTGAATAAGAGACATTTATTTCTATAGTTCTGAAGTTTAGGAAGTCCAAGATTAAGGTGCCAGTCAGTTTTGGTTCCTGGTTAGAGCTTTTTCATGGCTTGCAGCTGGCTGTATCCTCACATGGCAGAGAGATAGGAAGCTCTGGTGTCTCTCCCCCTTCTCATAAGGGCACTGAAACCATCATGGGGGTTCTACCCTCATTACCTCATTAAACTTAATTACTTCCCCAAAGCCCCACCTCCTAATACCATTGTGCTGGGGGTTGGGTCTTCAACCTATGAATTTTAGGAGCACACAAATGCTCAGTCCATAACAGTAAATGTGTGGAGAAGTGAAAGTG
>NW_006790449.1:220696-241624 GCF_000442215.2 Lipotes vexillifer | reverse complement strand
TGGTGGCACAGTGGTTGAGAGTCCGCCTGCCGATGCAGGGGATGTGGGTTCGTGCCCTGGTCCAGGAAGATCCCACATGCTGCGGAGCTGCTGGGCCCATGAGCCATGGCCGCTGAGCCTGCACGTCTGGAGCCTGTGCTCCGCAATGGGAGAGGCCACAAGAGTGAGAGGCCTGCATACCGCAAAAAAAAAAAAAAAAGTGCCGTTATGAACTTCACATCCTAGTGGGAAGTAAAATTAACAGCTAGCAGCTAGCAATCTTTTTTAACTAATTAATTTATATATATTTATTTTTGGCTGTGTTGGGTCTTTGTTGCTGCACGTGGGCTTTCTCTAGTTGCAGGGAGTGGGGGCTACTCTTTGTTGCAGTGCATAGGCTTCTCATTGTGGTGGTTTCTCTTGTTGCTGAGCATGGGCTCTAGGCACGCAGGCTTCAGTAGTTTTGGCACATGGGCTCAGTAGTGTGGCTCACGGGCTCTAGAGCGCAGGCTCAGTAGTTGTGGCGCACAAGCTTAGTTGCTTCACGGCATGTGGGATCTTCCCAGACCAGGGCTCAAACCCGCGTTCCCTGCATTGGCAGGCGGATTCTTAATTACTGTGCCACCAGGGAAGTCCCTGAGCTAGCAATCTTTTATTTATTATTTTATTGAACTATAGTTGATTTACCATACTGTGTTAGTTTCAGGTGTACAAAAAGTGATTCAGTTATATACACACACATACATCTATATCTGTTCTTTTTCAGATTCTTTGCTGTTATAGGTTATTACAAGTTACTGAATATAGTTCCCTGACCTACACAGTAAATCCTGTTATTTTATAGATGGTAGTGAGTATTTGTGAATCCCAAACTCCTAATTTATCCCTTCTACCCTTTCCCCTTTGGTAACTGTAAGTATGTTTTCTGTCTGTGAGTCTGTTTCTGTTTTAATAATTTCTTTTGTATCATATTTTATGTTCCACATGTAAGTGATATCATATAGTATTTGTCTGAATCACTTAGAATGATAATCTCTAGGTCCATCCATGTTGCTGCAAATGGAATTATTTCATTATTTTTTATGGCTGAGAGTATTCCATTGTATATGTGTACCACATCTTCTTTATCCGTTCATCTGTAGATGGACACTTAGATGTCTTCCATGTCTTGGCTGTTGTAAATAGTAACAGCTAGCAGTTTTTAACACTGTTCTATATTTTATGTTTTGTATAATTTAAGCCTCAGGATAACCCTCTGTGGTAAATACTATTGTTATCCTTATGTTAACACGAGGAATCACCTAAAAAGACAAAGGAACTTCAAATAACTTTACCAAGGCCATGCAACAAGTGGGATGAGGCCAGGATGTGAAGCCACACGGTCTCCATAGACTGCATGGTTCTGCTCTTAATTATTCAGATCTGCTGCCTTGAAACTACTGTGTGACCTTGGACACATTACTTATTCCCCAAGCCTGTACTGTCGTCCCTTGGTATCTGTGGGGGGTTTGCTTCCAGGATCCTCTGCAGATGCCAGAACCCATGGGTGCTCAAGTCCATAGTTGTCCTTCTCTGTCCTTGGGATTCCACATATACAGATTCCACCAATCATGGATCATGTATTAAGTTTGCTATCTGAGTTTGGTTGATTCTGCAGATGCGGAACCCATGGATAAGAAGGCCAACTGTATATTTATTGAAAAAAATCTGCCTATATGTGGATCCCCGCAGTTCAAACCCATGTTGTTCAAGAGTCAAGTGTGTACCTATATTATTGATATATATCTCTATTATCTGTAGAACAATGCTGATAAAAACTCATATAGTGCCTGGTACTATGGTGAGTACTCCATGGAGTATTTATTGTGGCATTTGTTACTGCTTTTTATTGGTAGTAGTAATGATAGTAATAACCCTTTTATAAAACATTATAAATCTCATCACGTAAAAGAAAATGCCTGACTCATACCCTAGTGATCTCATTTAAACCTCCTGTCCATGTTGGAGAGCTTCTTTGTGTCCTGACAGAGTCCCTCCCCCCTCATTCTAAATGGGACTCAAAAGCCCATCTTCAGCTTTTTCTTATTTCCTGAGTCCCACCCCTGCCTCCACCCCCTGCCTTATATTTTTCAACGTCCATATGGGTGTTTTTACCCACGTGACCAATTGATGTCACAAATTCTGCATTTTCTGTGTCGAACTCTTTCTTTTTCTTCTTTTTTTTAAAACCATGCCAGCCCCCTTCCTATTTTTCTCATATGGGTTAAAGCTATCCTCCTCATGTGTCTAATACTTTCCTTTGTTCTGCTGCCCTGCCCTTCTTCAGAGCTCTCTTGAATTTTATCTGCACCAAAGTGGTAGCTTCTTAACTTATTTCCTTGTCACCAGTCCGTCCTCCCTAATCCATCTTTAACAATTCCACCACAATTATTTTTTGTGACATACGAATCTGGTCATATCCCTTTACTCCTTAAAGAAGAGTTCGGTGACTATTTCTTGGATTCGAGACCCGCCCACTCTGCAGGTACAGTTTCCTACCACGTACCTCTATGTTGCCCTCAGCAATCTAGCTGTCTTTTCCCAGATGTCTCCTAAACTTGCACATGCCTTGCCTTATGCTGGGAATGGATCCTGATTCCCTACCCTTCCTTCCCCCATGTCAGTGTCCTCCTCATTTTTAAGGCTCTGTGCCAGTATCCTTCCTACTCCTGCAGACCTGATGGTTTACCCCTTACTCTTGTGGTGCTTGATGTGTTTCAGTTCCTTGCCTCTGTCGTAAGCTCTTTGACATCTGAGACTGCTTTTGCCTTTGTATCTAGTACGTTGGAACAGAGAACATGCACAGAAAATATTTCAGAGGATAGAGAAAACCAGAGATGCTAAGTGTTTATTAAAACTGCAGTTGTTCTCATTGTCCTTTGTTGCTTATTATTTTTGTCATCTTTTCCCTCTGAGTTTTATGAAAACTAAAAATGTATATATCAGTCCCTTGGTATAGATCTCCATTGTGCACAAGAAAAATAAGTAGTATTGCTGGTAAGTGGAAGGGCTGAGAAACCCTCTCCCATTTCAGAACCACTAACAGAATGTGCATGTGTGTGTGTGTGTCTGTGTGCACGCACACGCACATGTGCGTGAACACACTAAGGAGCGACTTCATTGGTGAACTGATCTGTCCATTTTTTTAGACAAAAGAAACGGCATTCATTTTACTGGGGATCTTCTCATTGCTGTTTTTACCTTCACACTGTTTGGTTTTGGAGGTAACTCAAGCATTGGATAACATGCACCAAAGGAGGGGAACAGTCCCTCAAACCCGAGGGTGCAGCTCCTCAGGATTCCCAATCCCTTTCTAGCATTTGTATAACTTAGAGCTTAGAGTTTATTAGTTCAAATAATATTTACCCAACACCCACTACACACCAGGGATACAACTGCCCTAAAGCTGCTTTCAGTGTAGCACCACTTGAATTGCCTTGTTTTCCATGTGGAGCTGAAGCTCTAGCCAGACCTGGCCTCCCAGTGTCCTGCGAGGTGAATGCTTGTCGAGTTACTGGAGGTACAGTCAAACCTCGTTCATGTTAATCTTTACTCACTTAAAATAGTTAAAGTTTGGGCATGGTCTTCTCATCTCTTGTTTGCCCTTTATTCTGCCCTGTGCTACCCATTAATCAAAATGTGAAGGTAATTGGAAATTCATAATATGATTTGATTTTTTTCCCCATGGCAGTATTGTGATATGCACCATTACCCCTTTTAACTCTGCTCTTGAGGTTACACATTCTCTAGTTTTGTAGATTAACAGTTTCATAGTGGTTCAGGTGCTTTGAAATTTCCGCTTTTTCTGGAATTCTCTTTGTAGCTAACTTGGGTTGGTTGCAGGCCAGTGCTGGCACAGACTTCCTCCTTTGCAGGGCTGCCCTCATCATGGGAGGCAGGGCCTCTTTTTCTGCGGCAGAGACTGGAGGGGGCAGAAATCTCCTTTGCCTGCCTCCTTTACAGCTAGAATACAACCCGTAGATCTTGGTGCCTGCGATTTTGACCCTGGTTTGCTTACAGGTTGTGCGTGAGTACTACAGCCACCTTAGGATGGCAGTACCAGCAAAGCAGGTGATGTTAGTGACGGGTTGGGAGTACTGTCCCAAGCCCACTCCTCTTTGGACAAAATCTTGTCTTGACGTTTGTTCCTACCCAAGCCTGGTTCTCCAGCCCTCAACTCTGAAAGTCACCTGAGAGCCTGAAAATTTTTCTTTTCTGCCTAAGTAAATCAAAGTCAGTTTTGATCGTTGATAATCAGTAATCCTAACTAGCACAGACCTGTTTTTAGTTCAAATGGATTTAAAGTCTCGATTTACTCTTTATGATCCGGTACACTGTTCTCAGACGAGAAGCTTCCCTGAAGGAGTTTCCTCGGAGCCTTACTCTGTCCCCTTTCTCTTACCTACTTTTCCTTCTGTTCTTACAGGGTCCACTTCCTAATACAGGTTGTCATTTCTGGCTCATGGTTTGGCAGCAAAAGACCAAAGCAGTTGTCATGCTAAACCGAATTGTGGAGAAAGAATCGGTGAGTAATACTTGATATTTACAACTTAGTGTACTGCCTGTGATTGTTAACTTATAAATATTTTCTTATTTCTTTTGGGATATTCATTCATTAGTTTTGGCCTTTAATTGCTAAAGGCTAGTGGTCAGGGTGATTCTGACCAGAAGAGCTAATGTATCCTTTTCCTTTTTTACCTTAAATATTTAAATAACAATTGCGGACCACTACCCTCCAAAATATAAGTATAATGGAGCCAGTATTGGCTAGTAGTGGTATTTAGATCTTTGGAATCTGTAGGCTTTATCACAATCTTTACAATTTATTATTATCAAAATCCTGGAAATTTTATAAAAGATTAAAGTGACAGGTTTCTAAAACCTTTATAAATTACCATTGGCTCTTAGGTCACAAGGCAGTAAGTATGGAAATGTATAAATTTATTGACATTTGAAGTGCAGTCTAAACCCAGTGCTAATTAGTGGTGTGACGCTGGGTAAGTCTTTCAGCTTCTGTGGCTTTAGGGTCCTCGTCTGTCAAACATGCAAATTGGAAAGTATTGTCTGTCAGGTCTCTTTCAGCCCTGAGGTCTTAGACTACTCTGCTTTTCAGGTTCCTGATTCTTCCTTTTTTTTTTTTTTTAAGATTTAATTTTATTTATTTTTGGCTGCATTGAGTCTTCATTGCTGCGCACAAGCTTTCTCTAGAAGAGTGGGGGCTTCTCTTGTTGTGGAGCATGGGCTCTAGCCCTGCAAGCTCAGTAGTTGTGGCACATGGGCTCAGTAGTTGTGGCACATGGGCTCTAGAATGCAGGCTCAGTAGTTGTGGCGCATGGGCCTAGTTACTCCGCAGCATGTGGGATCTTCCCAGACCAGGGGTCGAACCCGTGTCCCCTGCATTGGCAGGTGGATTTCTATCCACTGCACCACCAGGGAAATCCCTCTTCCTTTTTTCTAAATTAATAGTTGCCAGTTTTCAATGGTGGTGAAGGTTTTTCTAGTCTGTTTCAGATCTGAAGTGGCGTTAACATACCAGAGTGTCCAGCAATGTCAGCGTAGTCGTTTACAGTGGTTTTCGTGCTTCAAGTGATGGGGGCTCTATCAGTTGGGACATTTTGAGCAGCATTGCCAACTAGAGGATTATAAGTTTCATCCCTCATTCTGGAGTATAATTAGTATAATAAAAAGATAAGACAGGGCTTCCCGGGTGGCGCAGTGGTTGAGAGTCCGCCTGCCGATGCAGGGGACACGGGTTCGTGCCCTGGTCCAGGAAGATCCCACATGCCGTGGAGCGGCTAGGCCCATGAGCCATGGCTGCTGAGCCTGCGCGTCCGGAGCCTGTGCTCCGCAGCGGGAGAGGCCGCAACAGTGAGAGGCCTGCGTACCACAAAAAAAAAAAAAGATAAGACTGCCACCAGAAATCAGAAATCATATTTATGGTGGTTGGATCTAGAGTCGGGTTTAATTGTCTGGGGGCAGGTCACCTTGTGAGTGGGGGCATAATGTTTGTCAGCGTAATGATGGTGGCAGCTGTTGCTGGTCGGTGTTTAGCTCCTTAATTAATTAGGGGATATAAAATAGTGATATTCCAGGAGCTCTTGTTGGAATACTTCTATTAAAAAAAAAACACAACCTCCCACTCTTGTTACTTGGCCACTTTTATTTATTATTATTTTTTAATTAATTAATTAATTAGTTTATTTATTTATTTATGGATGCGTTGGGTCTTCATTGCTGTTCGCAGGCTTTAGTTGCAGCGAGCGGGGGCTATGCTTCTTTGCAGTGTGCAGGCTTCTCACTGCAGTGGCTTCTCCCGTTGCGGAGCACGGGCTCCAGGCGCACGTGCTTCAGCAGTTGTGGCACACGGGCTCAGTAGTTGTAGCTCGCAGGCTCCAGAGCGCAGGCTCAGCAGCTGTGTCGCACAGGCCTAGTTGCTCCACGGCATGTGGGATCCTTCCGAACCAGGGCTTGAACCCTCATCCCCTGTGTTGGCAGGCAGACTCCCAGCCACTGTGCCACCGGGGAAGCCCCTTGGCCACTTTTAAATAGGAAAAGCAGTTTTCAAAAGAAGTTGATTCCCTAGTGTCCTCAATATGTGACCACTTAGGTTTTCTTGGTGTGGGGGCAGGGCGGGAGGGCATCAGGTACTGTGAAGTCACGGATTCAAACATCCTTGATTCATTTCACTCCATGGAAGTTATTATCCTTATTTGTAGTAAGATTGTCCCTTCACTGGCCAGCAGGAAGCTCTTCAAGTTGGGCCCTGAGTTCTTTTACACAGACCCAAGAGTCTTCATAGCTACTTGCTGTCTGGAATGACTCCATATTGCAGGCTCATCTTAAACTCTTGTGTAAGAATCAGCCATTTCTTTAAGGGGCCTTAACTTCTTTCAGTGGGCAGTGGTATTTCAGGGTCACAACAAAAATAGGGATGTTTGTTGCCACTGGGTTGGTCTTTTCAGTGAACAGAGCTAAGGAAAAATATGTTTTTGTGTTAAGATAACACAGCGCTAGTGTTCATACTGATATTTCTGATTCAAATTTAGGCCTTTAGGGGTTGGCTCAACCCTTTCTATCCTTTATCTGTTACAGTGTTTTCCGTACCATGAATTCTGGTTCTCAGAGACACTAGTGATATCAAATATCTTATAGTGACTCTTTTACTTTGTCTGATATTGCACACAGAAAATAGTTATAATAACAAAATCAACTCCATCACCAAAATAACTACTGAAAAAAAGTTTAAAATGTTTTGTTTTTCCCATTCTCTGTTTTTTTTAAAGTTGTACTTTATGTACATTGTCAGAGTTTATAGCACATTATACTCTGTCCCTTATGCCCCTTTTGTGTAAGTCTGTATATGTTGAGGTGTCTCTCCAGTCATTTTGTCTGTAGCTTATACTCCAGAGGATCCTGAGGAAGGACTCATGGGCACCATAGTCCCTGATGTCTTACGTGCCAATGACAGTTCATCTGCTGGCTCAGTGCTTAACAGTCAGTTTGGCAGAATATAAAATCTTTGGCTCATATTTGCTTTTCTTTGAACAACTTAAATGTATTACTCCATTTTCTTTTGGCGTTACAAATTACTGTCAAAGTCAAATGGACTTCCTTATTTCCTTTATTAGTCACTTATTCTTTTTACCTAGGTTACCCAAAGGATTTTTTTCCTTCAAATACCAATAATTTAACCAAAATATTTCTGTGTTGGTCATTCTGGATCAGTTTGTCCAGGGGCATAGAGTGCTCTTTCAGTATGTGATTTCAGACATTTTTTCTTTCTTTAAAGAAAAATTTATTGAATTATACTTGTTGACATTTATTCTGTTCCCTTGCTTGCTTTGGTGTTCTTTTCTTGGGTCCTCCTATTATACATGTATTAGATTTTCTTGCTTATTTTTTATGGTTGTCACATTTTCTCTAATCCTATTTGTCTCTTCATTTCTTTTTTATTTTAAAAATGTCCTCCTTTTTCTCTTAAGGCATCATCTGTTGTGTTTAGTCACATCTCTTTTCCCTAGTTTAATTAATTAGTCTTTGTTGATGAAATGTGTTCTGTTATTTCTGAATCTTTTTTTCTTTTCTGTCACCTCATTTCTGAGTTGTTCAGATTCTAATTTATGCTCTTTCACTTCTTGTGCCATTTTTTAAATGTCTTTAAGCTGACCTTTTGAAGTGTCAGCTCATAGTATTCATTTGTTTTGGAAGCATTTTTATTGTTTGTTATTTGTAGCTATTTGCGATTTGGAAAAGGAGAAATGGCCATATTTTACAAGGATGTTTTTCTGGTGTTTTTTCCTAATGAAATGACTCTAGCTCATCTTACCTCAGCCTGCTGGCCTCATAATTTGGCTTTGGGGAAGATGTTTTTATTGTCACAAATACAAATTCCATGTCAATAGTTCTGCCAAAATGTAACAACTCTAGGTAAAGGGAGCTTATCTTCTAATTCTTTCCCTGACTTAATTTTAGTAAATAGGTATGCAATGTTATTTCTAGATATGTAGTAGTATTTAGTAGCAGATTAACGGGTATCTATGGAAAATACTTGTAAAATAAAGCCTTTTCAATACTGTTTGAAGATAAGATTCTTGTAAGAGTTTGATATTTATAGAAAAATAGTGTGAATGCCAGTATGATGTTAAAATATATGTTACCCTGCTTTAGAAATGACAAATTGATTTTCATTTTATGAACATGATATCTGTTTATGGGGTTTTTTTTAGTGTATAAGTTAGAGGAACATTTTACAAACCTGCTTTTGTGAGATGTCAATCTTATTAAAATACATTAAACATCAAACGTAGTGCGACTGTTCTTAGATTTGGGTACTTGAAAAATATATAGCGTGTGTGTGGTTTGTTTTCCTTTCCAGCTTTTTATGGTTTCATTATGTCTATAAACTAAAAAAAGTCATATGCATTAACCTAAATTCTTAAATTTAGGTTAAATGTGCACAGTACTGGCCAACAAAGGATGACCGAGAGATGCTGTTTAAGGAAACAGGCTTCAGTGTGAAGTTCCTGTCGGAAGACGTGAAGTCCTATTATACAGTTCATCTGCTGCAGTTAGGAAACACCAATGTAAGACTTTTCATGCCCAAACTATGGGGCTTTATGTGATGATTTTAAGGATTATTCTTTGTTCTTAGATATGAAGTTTGGGGCAGCCCATTCCTTTCAATAATAACCTATAATAGTGTACAGCCATAGCCTTTTCCTTATAGATTTTGTTCCTATATGTGGTAGCTCTCTGAGGACTCTCAAGAAACCCTAGAAACTAAGAATTTTAAAGTTCAGGTAAATATTTGAGGATTCAGAATAACTTACTAAAATTAGTTGGGGATTAAGAGAGAGGGCTTTAGAATCAGGCTAACCTGGATTCACATCCAGCTCTGCTACTTAGTGTACCTGCTCCCAGACCTCCTGAAGTCTGTCCTCATCTGTGGGATGGAGATGGTAGTGCCTCCCTCTCAGGGCCGTTGTGGGGTCGGGTGAGGGTGTGTGTGCAGAGGCACTAACACAGACCAGGTACCCTGTAAACGCCAGCTCTGATACTACTGTTGAGAGTGTTGTTAATTCAAGGGATTAGTCACACGGACATTTGTCTTTATTGAACTGGTGAAAATGGTGAAGTAAATTTACCATATGGTCTCAAGAACATTTACTTGGATTTTTTTCCAGAAATATAAGACTCGTTCCTGGTACTTGGTTGAGATACAGGTACAGGGTGGGTTGTGAGCCTGCTGTTGTCAGGCTGAAGATTGAGATACTTCTCCCCTCTTCCCACTTACCTCTTTGCCTTCTTTGGTTCATAATTAGAATAACTAGAAAATATGAAATAAGAATGATTCTGAGATGCTCTCAGAAACTAGAAAAACTACAAAATAGGAAAATGTTTGCCCCAAAATGGCTTCGGGAATGTATCTAGTCTAAAGCGAGATACTGTTTTAGTTAACTATTAAGTGAATTGAGTGATTAACGTGTGATCATTAACCAAAAAAAAAAAAGCTTTGTAGCGAAGGGAGATATATACACTTTTTAGATATGCAGAAGTACCTTTTATGGTTGATCTCCTGAAACACCTCTCTGTTTTTTATTACGTACTATAAGTACAGATGTGTGCCGAGTGCTTCGGGCCAGGTCCAGCTTCCATGACTTTCATAGCTAAGCTTATTATGGGATCTCTTAGGTCATCCAGGGAGGAGGCTTCTTTATGAATCTGCTCACTGTATTTATTTTGCACCAGTGATTCCAAACATACATACAAACATACATACATTTGCATGTATCTTAAGCTGCATTGAAATACATCAGCTACTACTTGGTCCTGGGTTGTCCAGTGCTCATTCCCAGAAACAGAGCTGCGTTTCCATAAAGTTCTCATGGGTCTTGGAATCATCTTCTCATGGTGTTTACTGATCCCAGGTACCTCGTCTGCTTGTGGCATTAAAATTGATTTAGAAGGAGGTGGGCATAGGTGTTTTTCTCTGTCCTGAGCATTGATTACACCTCAAATAATAATAAGATAGAATAACTTTTGTATTTTCTTTATCACTTTGCAAAGTATTTTCACATATGTATCATTTGTCCTACAGTCTTCCTAAAATGTGGACAGAGTAAATATTCTTAATATCTCTGTTTTTCATACTTAAAAAAAATAACCTGAAAATCCATGAGGTTAATGGATTTTTTTCCATAAATAGATTACTCAATTAATAAGTGATAAACCAGAACTCAAATCCAGATCTCCTAACTTCTAATGAGATGGGACCAAGTCTTTTGAAAAAGATGCTGATTGTTTTAAAGGAAGATCCTTGGTTCTAAAGTTTCTGAAGTTGAGGCCGCCCTGGGAGCAGGCCAACCCCTACGTTTTAATTGCTGGCAATTGTGTGATTTCTTACTGCCCTGGGTTCAGAGTACACCATAATTAAATAGCAACAGTTTATGTTCTATTTTACATTCTTTAGTAAGAGCTAGGAGTGTTAGAAGAATAAAGTAGCGTTTCAGTAGGAGAGACAGAATTGCATTTGGTTAAGTATTTAGACTCAGGAACCATGTGGCCTGAGTTTAAATCCCAGCTCTACCACTCCTGACTGTGTGACTGGTCCCATTATTTAACCTCTGTGCCTCCGTTTTCTCATCTGTAAAACGAGGATGATGACGCACCTGCCTTGTAGGGTTGTTAGGGTGATCTAGTGAATTAATGCTCTGACAGTGCCTCAGACTCAGTGTGGGGTCTCCTGTTGTCAGCGGCTCCCTTGGAGTTGGGAAGGGCTGCAGGAGCCAGGGAGGCGGAGGACGCGCTGCAGGAGAGAAGGTGATGATGAAGTAGGGGAGGGACAGCTGGCCTCACCTGCAGGTCTGGGTGGAGGTTCCTGAGGTTCAGAGGACCAGGTTGCTTCTAAAGGAGTCTGGCTGTGCCTCTTAACAGATCTGGGGCCAGAGCTGCCTCCTGTCAGGCCCTGCTCCATAGAGACTTCATGTCTGGTGGGCAGTAAAGCACCAGCAGCCCTTTCCAGTGTCGTGATGAGAGCTCAGAGTTTGAACTTCTGCCCCCACGTGAAGAGATTCCATGTCTGCTTTTAAAAGGGGCCTTGTGGCTTAAGCTATGAAGATAGTTTTGAGGGGCTTTTAAAATCCCAGGTCATCTGGAGAACTTGTCTTTTGGGCTTTTCTGTTTAGTTGGCCTTCACCATTTTCAGTAGTGTCCTCGGCCAGCTTTATGTGTATCAAGTTCCAGGAAGGCTGTTTTCATGCTGAGTTCTGTTTCTCTGCCTCTGTAGCTTTGCCCAGAGCAGCGTTAGATGCCACCCGGGCGTCCTTCTCTCCTGTCTGTTTATGTCCTGTGCACTCTTCTGTCCAGCTTGTCCCCATTTCTCACTTCGGTCACTTAATGTACCTGTGATGCATTCACTCCTAACAGCTAGGATCTTCTTATGCTTCTCTTCATAATTTAAATTTTACCATTTCCCAGCTTGTGCAGCACTTGCGCATGTGTACATTTTGACACCATAACAAGGTTTTCAGCTCCCCATGGGCAGGGTCCTTACCTGTTGCCCTTGTGCCCCCTCTGCGTTTGCACCGAGTACCCTGTTCACCACCCCACACCTGAGTGCTTGTCCTGAAACACAGCTTGGTCCTTCCACCGGGGTTTGGGAAGCCCTTCCGTGGCCGGTACAGGAGTCCCCGGCCGGCCCCCGCCTTGCCTCTCCCAACCATGCCTCGGGTGTTGCCCTGCCCCCTGCTTAGAACCCGGCCCCTTGCCCCCTGCCCTGGTGCTCTCATCCCCTCCCCACCTGGGAGTTCCGGTCATCTTCCAGAGTGAGTTATGGTGACCACGTATTTAACACGGCCAGTGTGGGATCCTGCAGGAGCTGGTGAGGGACTGAACTAGGGCAGTGACCTCGAGGGAGGCGGGGTCGACAAGCTTGCTTCTCTTCAGGTGGAGCGGAAACACAGGTGAGGAGGTTGGAAATGTGGAGAGGTTACAGTTGATGGGAGCGTATCAGGGGCCGCGGTAAAGGCAGCAGCGAGTGTGTCATTGTGTCAGAGATCACCGCATCTCTTCACATGCCACCACGTGCAGGTGTTGCTTTGTTTACCCTTCACAGCAGCCTTGTGAGATCAGTACTTTCTTAAACCCCATTTACAGGTGACGGAACCGGGGCTTATGAAATTCTTGGGAACAATCTTGCTACCTTCTTTCTGTGCCTAAAGTGTGAAAATTGGGCCTGGGGCTGTAGAGCTGTATAGATTTTTAAGTAATAATTAGAACATTTGTAGTCTTACTCATATTGATAACAATTATAGTTAACTTGCATTTGAATGGCTCTAGACAGTGCACACTTAAATTACCCCCAGGCTCTCAGCTCTTATACCTTACTCAGCTCATAGTTTAGCTTCCTGGCCTCCATGGACCATGAGCTTGTCATCTGATTAAAAGACGTTACATTTAAAATTCTTCATATAAATGTAGATGAGATTTTGCCCTAAGAAGAACGGTGA
This sequence comes from Lipotes vexillifer, assembly GCF_000442215.2. NCBI lineage: Eukaryota > Metazoa > Chordata > Mammalia > Artiodactyla > Lipotidae > Lipotes > Lipotes vexillifer. The sequence continues at coordinate 228,599 of NW_006790449.1, read as the reverse complement.
ACTGCTGACATCTTTGTGCAGAGGGTGGTGTCCATGATGTAGTGCCTTATGGAGAAAACTGGGCAGGTGTGTGCAGACTGGCTGGAGTGGGGTGTGATGGGTGGCGGTGAGAAGGGATGGAGCTGACTGGGTGTCACAGCAGGACTGAGGGGCTTGGTGACCAAGCAGGAGGGAAGGGTGAGTCTGCTGTTTGAAACTAGGAGTTTGTCAGAAACTGTAGAGTCTAAATGTAGAGACTGTTCGGAATAAAGATGAATTTTGTTTTAGCTCTGTATGCTTTGCAACCCTTTCCCCCCATTCTCGTTTTTTTTCCAGCATGAAAAAGAGGGAAAAGGTATCCAATCGTTCATATAAACTTTTTTTTTTTTGCGGTACGCGGGCCTCTCACTGTTGCAGCCTCTCCTGCTGCGGAGCACAGGCTCCGGACGCGCAGGCTCAGCGGCCATGGCTCATGGGCCTAGGTGCTCCACGGCATGTGGGATCTTCCCGGACCGGGGCACGAACCCGTGTCCCCTGCATCGGCAGGTAGACTCTCAACCACTGCGCCACCAGGGAAGCCTCATATAAACTTTTTTTTATACCAGAGTAGTAAACATATGGATCTTATTACTTCTGTGGCCCTTTGGGAATTATGTGATTTTTGTGAGCTAAGTTTTTTGAATCTTGTTTCAGTAGGAGTGAATTAATACAAAATTAACCTCTAAGAAGTTCTTTAGTCTGGTCCTACACGGAAGAAAAAGATGGATTTTCAAAAATCTATTCGTGAGAAAGACTGTATTATACAGTGGTAAGCATTTCTGGAAACTGGCTTTGAGCATCCCAGACAGTGTGACCTGAATTTGAAAGAAATAAAGAGGCCACTAGTCTTGAGCCAAAATCATATAAGCAAAGAAAAAGCAAGTAGTTGCCCAGGATTGTGGGGTAACTGTAGGTTTTGGGCCAGGAGGTGATGCATAGTTGAACCTACACTGTATAGGCCACACCCTAGGGAACACTTCCCTGGGAGCAGGGCCCTGGCACCACCCCTCCTAGGCCTGGGACCTCCAGCAGGTCCACCTGGACCTGGCTGAGGCCCATGTGGACCAGGGCTGGGCCTCTGTGCATGGTCAGCACAGTGTGGTGGCTGAGGACTGCAGCAGGGCTGCTGTTGGGGGCGAGGGTTAAAGACACCCACTGGAATCTGAGGCCCCATTTAAAGGAAGATGCGGTTGAGTTAACCGTGTGCCTGGGCTGATGGAGGAAAGGACTTAGGACCCCAGTCCTGTGTGGGCATCAGATGGCTGCCATTTACGGTTTTCTAGAAGGAAGCTACAGTTTAGCCTCCTTAATTTGGAATGTTTTAAACACTGTTTTTACATACAGTAAGATACAATCTTTTTGATGTATAGGTCTGAGTTTTGACAGTGCATTTGTGTCACCACCTGCCCAGTCAAGATAACAGTTCTGTCACCATCCCCTAGATACACACACGCACGCACGCGCATGCGCACATTCCTCATGCTACCTGTGTACAGTCAGCCCGGCCCCACTCCCAGCTCCTGGCTACCACTGGGCTGGTTTCAATTCCTATAATTTTGTCTTTTCCATGCTGTCATGTAAATGGAATCGTACAGTGTACAGCCTTTAGAATCTGTTGCTTTTACTTAGCATAATTAATTTGGAATTTAAAAGGAAATGTTTTGAATTTTAATAATCACAATGAGCATTTTAATTAGTAATAGGAAATTTTCTAGTACCTTCAGTGTACTGAGAACCTGTGGATCACAGTGTACTTGGAATTATGAAAGCTGGATGTCAAGAAAAATTAGGCACTAAATGCATATAATTAAAATTTTTTTTCAACTTCTGCACTGTATTTTATCAGTGCTGTACCTCATATAACTGAGTCTGGGACTTAAGAGTCTTAATCTGTACTGAAAAAAGGGAAATATTATTTTTTAAAAAAAGAAAGCCAAGAATTTTGTAAATTTGTATTGAAAGGTAGATGCTGTAAAAGTAACCATTAAAAAAATCAGGGTTTTTTATGCTGGTTCCCTGGCTCCTTCTTCCAAAATAGTCCTGTAATTAAAGCTGAAACATTGTGCAAAGATGTGTTAGCAGTTGCCGCTCCCTCTGTGAATGAAGAGCAGAAGGCAGAGAAGTGCTCCTGGGGGCAGAGGGCCTTTGGCAAAAGCCAAGGAACGTTTTCATAATGAGTTAGTCAGAAATAAAGGTCGTTGAGAATATCCAGGAAGTGGTGGTGAGTGCCAGGCAGGCTTTAAGAGACAGGAAACACTTAGTATGTTGGTAAATCATGTTAGCACATCAGCAAAGGCATGTCAACAGTTCTAGGATTGGAAATTGTTACCATGGGGAAAAGCAGCAATTAGGAGAGCAATTTCAGTTAAAAATGTAAAGATTGTTTTTTTAAATTAATTATTGAGTTGTTCCTCTGTGCCTGTATAGCAGAATCTAAAAGATAACTCATATAATGGGGAACATTATATTTTTTAAAACTTTGAAATTCTTAAAAAAGAAACCATTAAAGAATGTAAAATTAAACTGGTAGAGATTTAAAAAAATAGAATAGAATCCACTCATCATGATGTATGAATTAAAGAAAATCCTGGCAGCATGAATGGTGCAGGTCAGTGGTTGGGAACCCAAGTGCTGCTCTAATCCTGCCTCTGCCATTTTCTGATGTGTGACCTTGGGTGCATTACTTAACCCTTCGCCTCAGTTTTCTCATCTGGAAAATAGGTTTTAATAGGATTGTTGTATGGTTTGAGTTAATACATAAAAAGCCTAGAACATGCTTACAAAACAATGTGTTACAGAAGTGTTAGTTATTATTAATATATTCCAAATTCTCCTAAAGAAAATCTTCCCATACTTGTGTATGTGATTATCAAAAACCAAATGAAAAATCGTGGTACATTACACAAAACACATCTTTCTGCAGTAGACTTTTAAAAGAAAAAACTCAGAACTAACATTTCCCCCCTTGATTTTCACTTTTTAGAGTGGTGAAACCAGAACAATATCTCACTTTCATTATACTACCTGGCCAGATTTCGGAGTCCCTGAATCACCAGCTTCATTTCTCAATTTCTTATTTAAAGTGCGAGAATCTGGCTCCTTGAATCCTGAACACGGGCCTGCGGTGATCCACTGTAGTGCCGGCATCGGGCGGTCAGGCACCTTTTCTCTGGTGGACACTTGTCTTGTTCTGGTAAGTGACCTCATTTCAGTCTTCTGTACCTTTTTATTGTTTCCACTGGCAGAAGTAAGCTCGACTGTTAGGATCCCAGAACTGTGTTTTTCAAACTTGAACTTCTGCCTTCTTTTAGAAAAACCAAAAACTCTCATTCACATCCTTTCAGCTGCCTCTTACTGTGACTGGTGGGGCTGCATCCAAGATAATTCTAGAGCTCTCGAAGGAGACTTTTCCTGGTAGCTTTTGTTACCTAAATGATGGGTCCTCTCCCTCACCCTTCTTATTTTTCAAACATCAGTTGGTGGATAATATTGAATTCTTTCTTGCCTTAGTTTCCTTATTTACAAACTGCAGCGAGTGAGAGTATTCTCCTTCCAGGACTCTCATAAGAATTAAGTGGATGAGTGCATTTAGAACACTTTCTAAGCCCTCGGTGAGTGTGGGTTTTAATATCATTCTCTGAGGTTCCTGTTGTGCCTGAGGGCTGTGTTCTTTCTCCACCAGCCTTCCCAGCCCCAGCCGGGGTCCGGCCTGTGCCTTTCCTCCCTTTAGGTTGATGGGAGGGTATCTTAACACGTCTGCTGTGTTACCACTCTGCCTAATATCCTATACTTCAGTCAAAAGCGGCTTGTTATGTTAACTTTGATGTGTTTAAGAACTCTAAGCATCTGTTCTGTTAATGGTAAATACTAAAACTGGATCGTGTGTTTGCCTGTTCCCTGCCAAATTTAACTTCAACAGCTGTTCTCTTTTCTGGTTGGGGTGGGGGTGCGTGGTCCAGCCCCAGCTGGTGCAGCGGCCCCACGGTGTCCTTGTGGGTCTGGCTGTTTCCGCCTTTCTGCTCCAGCACCCTCAGGTGGCTGCCACACACAGACGTGAAGGCGCCAAACGAAAAGATTTACTCCTGCCAAGACGTTCTTAAAAAAGAAAGGCACTAATCTCGATATATTTATCCTTACATTAAGCCAGAATGGGCCATAAATCCTCCCTTCGACCAACCACTAGCCAGAGTGAATGAGATTCCTGTTGGTTGGAGCCAGCTGTGAGTTAGCTGAAGGGCCAGGAGTCCTCCCTCTGCTGCCTGGACGGGGCAGACGGGCAACCTGTGCTGACTTGCTCTTAGCGGTTTTCCTGTACTGCTTCTCTTTCCTGGACTCCTAACAACAAAAGGCTTGAATAATGTTTACCTTTCTTGCAGATGGAAAAAGGAGACAATATTAATATTAAACAACTGTTACTGAATATGAGAAAATACCGAATGGGGCTGATTCAGACACCAGATCAACTCAGATTTTCATACATGACTATAATAGAAGGAGCAAAGTTTATAAAGGGAGATTCAAGTATTCAGGTAAACTGTGTATCAAATACGATTTGCATCACATAGCTGCACTCCGTTTATGCATGTGTCTTCTCCCTTCCTTCCAAAAAAGGATGTTTACATTAATGTGGTGAATCCAGCTGGCCCCTAAGATTGTAAAATGTATGCCCCCCTCCCCCTCTGTACCTCAGCCTCATGTTAAATCCTGCCTGTTACTCAGAAGCCCGAGTGGGGACACAATTTCATTAAAGAAAGTAAGGTTTCTTGTAAAGGAGGGTTTAAGCATTTCATCATTAAAATAACCAGAAAATTTAGCTACTTTTGCCCTATTAAAAACCTGATCTGGAGTTATACAAGAACACTTAGTTTATATCATAGGTATTTCATCTTTTATAACAATGAGCAAGCAACTTGAGTACTTGCAGCAAACATAATGAAATTTCAGGAGAATGTTATTTTTCTCTGGTTGGTGGCTGTATTCTCATGAAGGTATTTTTATTCCACATTTGTAAAAGCTAAGTTCAAAGACTGATTATCAGAAATCTGTGTTTATGTACTAACGTAACATGTGAAATAGAAATAGAAGTAACAACAGACACCCGTTTCTTGTCTGAGCTGATCATATGGAATTGGACATAAGCAGGTGGAATTCTTTAATTTTACATGAACCATTTGCTTCCTCTTCAGCTTCTGTGATTACTAGCCAAAGCAGGAATATTCTGAATAAGCCCTCCTTTATAACTGAGATCACACCATCTGTCAAGATGGAATGAGATATAAGTAGTTAAGTGTTGTATGGATTACACAGACATTTAAATATTCTTAAGAAATTTTATTTATCAGCTGACTTTTTTGTTCTGATCATTGGTGTTATTTTAACTATTCAAGACAATCTATCAATAAAAATTTTAAGTTTTATTTAAAAGGTTCCCCCCCAAATCTTTAGCATTATAGAATAATTTTTAATTAATTAGATTATTTATTTATTTATTTTTGGCTGCGTTGGGTCTTCGTTGCTGCGCCTGGGCTTTCTCTAGTTGCGGCAAGCCGGGGCTACTCTTCTTTGGGCTTTTCATTGCGGTGGCTTCTCTGTTGCAGAACACGGGCTCTAGGCACGCGGGCTTCAGTAGTTGTGGCACGCAGGTTCAGTAGTTGTGGCTCATGTGCTTAGTTGCTCCGTGGCATGTGGGATCTTCCCGGACCAGGGCTTGAACCCGTGTCCCCTGCATTGGCAGGTGGATTTTTAACCACTGCGCCACCAGGTAAGCCCTCTAAAGAATAATTTTTCATGAAGAGAAATGTCAGTCTGTAAAGTGCTTGGTATGTGAAGATTAAGCCCATGAGGCACGAGACCCTCTTCCGACGTTACCTCAGATGTTCAGGATTAGGAACAGGTCTCTCTTTAATCTCGGCTTGTGTCTGCCAGTTTACATGCAGAGGTTTTCCCCACACACTTCTGTTGCTTCCTTGCTAATTTCCTGGCTGTTCTTAACAGACTGAGTAACTCTATGGAACGTGTGCTGTCCTTTGGATACTATCCCTTGCTCCACCTTAATTTTTTTCAAGTTTCATTCCTTTAGTTTTAGAATATATATGTGCTTCCTGTGCAGATTGTTTTCCCCACAGAGATGAGTTTTATGGACGGGCTTTTGTGTGGTCCCTATTGTTGTGACAGTGCAGTTTGTGGCTCGGGAGAACTTTTTCTACCCCAGTTTATCTGGTGCGGTGTGGCCATCAGATCTCTGACTCAGCACCCTTATCCCTCATTCAGACAGACCCAGGCGTCCTCTGCCTCCGTCCAGATGGGATGTTGGAAATGTCTCTATTTTTAAAGTGCTCAGGGTCAGAAAGCCTGTTACCCTTTCAGAGGGCTCAGTTTCCACAGAAATGATCTTAGCAAGGCTCTAATAATTTATATGGTGCTGTGAAATTTTTAAAATTTTAGATAACTGATTAGTACATATTGAGTATAAAAGAATTCAGAGAATGTGAAAGTATATCATTTACAAAGTAGAAGTCCTCGCTAACTCACCCCCCAAATATGTAACCATTGAGGCCTGTGTGTATTCTTCCAGGACTGCGTATTTATGCATATGGGCTTGTTTATTTCATGTAGATATTTTCTCCTTCTGGAACCCCGCTGTCTAATGCTGGAGCCACGTGTTCTGTTGAGTGTTGAGATGTAGCCAGTCTGAATCAAGTTCTGCTTAAAGTATAAGATGTACAAATATAGGGAGAAAAAGTGTAAAATATCTCAGTAATTTAAAAAATGTTGATTATATGTTCAAATAACAATATTTTTAAATGTTGAGTTAAATAAAACATCTTGTCAAAATTCATCTTTTTTTAAAACGTGGCTGTTAGACATTTTTAAAGTTATATATGTGGCTCACATTACATTTCATTGGACAGTGCTATACTAGAACCTTAGCTTAGACCAGAAATCTCAGAGAAATAAATTTCCCTGAAATCTTAAATCATAAATCTTTATTGTTACAAAGATCTAGAGTTACTTTGTTAATGTGGATACCCCAAACTGCATGACTCTGTCCCACGTCCCAAAAAGTGTCTCATAGGACATACAAGGATGTGACAGGCAGTTTATGGACCTGTCTTTCTCTCCATACATCTGCCTCCTCCCCTTTGCCTCTGATTTTTGGGGAAAATTAATATTTGTAAGAAGAAAGAAGGAAGCTTTTCGAGTATGAGTTGATGGCAGTGGGGTGAGGGACGCCATCTGTCCAGAAGCACCCATGCTGTGTAAGCTTCATCTCTGGTTCTTTTTCCTAAAGGGGGCCTCTGTCTTCACCTTCACTCTTAATCTAGATTTATGGGATACAAGTGGTGTTTTCATTATTGGCTACAGTTTCATGTTAGTTTTCCTGTGAAGATTTCTGGCATATGTGGATGTAAAATGATTTAGAACCTGCCAGGACAAAGAAGAGCTCTTAATATTCACATCTAAAGTGACTGTTGGGCTTCCCTGGTGGCGCAGTGGTTGAGAGTCCACCTGCCGATGATGCAGGGGACACGGGTTCGTGCCCTGGTCCGGGAAGATCCCACATGCCGCGGAGTGGCTGGGCCCATGAGCCATGGCCGCTGAGCCTGCACGTCCGGAGCCTGTGCTCCGCAACGGGAGAGGCCACAACAGTGAGAGGCCCGCGTACCACCAAAAAAAAATAAAAAATAAAGTGACTGTTATCTGAAACCAGTAACTGTGTTTGTGATGATAATCACCTATAATACACAACTACTAAAGTTATAAGTAAATATATACTTTTAACAAATTACAGTGGGTTTCGAGTTTAAATACATCACTTTACAGCTCCTTCGAGGGGCTTTCTTCAGTGAGAAATGGGGGTGGGGTTGCGGATGGTGTGGGGGCA
>NW_006790449.1:134538-220686 GCF_000442215.2 Lipotes vexillifer | reverse complement strand
CGGTTCAGCTGAGTGTGCAGTTGGGGGAGGTGAGCAGCCCCGTCTGCTCCAAATGGTAGCCGAGGGCAGTGCTGGGTCCCTGGCCTCACAGTCGGCAGCATCGGCAGCACCGCCGAGGCAGGTGAGCCTGGAGCCTGCTTGCCATGTGTGTCACAGGGGAGGCAAAGTTGAATGAGTTTGCTGCCCAGAGACCTGGCAAAATGACATTGCCCTTTGTTTTTTCTTTTTAAAATTCACTAGTATTAAATCTCTCTTTCTCCCCCACCCTCCTGCTGACTCTTCTTGTTGACAGATTCTGGATTTGTTGCATATTCTGGGAAGTGTTCCAGTAAGACTTGGTTTTTGGCATCATCTTGTTTATTGACATTGTTGAGTTTTGTCCAAGTATAAGGCCAAGTTGCTGTAACTAGATCTCAGTGAAGAATTGGCCAGCATGCATTCTGGAGACAGTTAACATTTTTGTTGGATACTTAAACTATCTGGTGTCTGACACTGATGATTATTTCCGAGATGCAGAGCCTTGTGAGGGGTTCAAATTCTGACTCTGCTACTCCTTAGCTGTCATCTCATTAGTCACAACAAGTCCCATGGCAGGTGACAGTCCTGTTTCATTGGAGGAAGATAGGCTGTCTCTTCATCTTGGTCTGAATCCTGCCTGATCTGAAGTCCAGGCGTGCTGAGGAGTCTTCCCAACCCAGTGTCCAGCCAGCTGCCTGGGCTGCTGGTATACCTGGTGGGGACAGTCAACTTGAAGGCCTCTGGCACTGCAGGAACCTGCTGGGAGGTCTCACCATTGGTTCTCCGCTAAACTGGACAGTGGCAATGAGCACGGCACACTGGGTCACGTTCAAGGGCCATCTTGGTCACTCTTCCAGAGGCACATGCCTCTGGATTAGGAGACGGCACAATCTGACTTTGGCGAAGATCTTCTTACTAAGACCAATATTTTGGTGAGGTTAAAGTCACTACATTTTATTAAGATTATTGTATTCAACTACATACTGATGTTCATCAATATTAAATGCTTTATTATTGGGACTTCCCTGGTGGCACAGTGGTTCAGAATCCTCCTGCTAATGCAGGGGACACAGGTTCAAGCCCTGGTCCGGGAGGATCCCACATGCCGCAGAGCAGCTAAGCCCGTGCGCCACAACTACTGAGCCTATGCTCTAGAGCCCACAAGTCACAACTACTGAGCCCACGTGCCACAACTACTGAAACCCGTGTGCCTAGAGCCTGTGCTCCACAACAAGAGAAACCACCGCGTTGAGAAGCCCATGCACCACAGCGAACAGTAGCCCCCACTCACCACAACTAGAGAAAGCCCACGCGCAGCAATGAAGACCCAACGCAACTAAGATAGATAGATAGATAGATTTATTAAAAATGCTTTATTATTATTAAATATTCAACTTAAAATAGACGTAGCTAGAAGTGGTATTACAAAACACGTTTTTCTTTTTCATTCATATGTTAGCATCACAGGGTTTTCTTAAATATAGAATTTCAGTTTCATAAATTTTATTTAAGGAAAGTCAAAACTTTAGTGTTTGCATTTGTTTCTCATTTCCCTACTTAGAAACGGTGGAAAGAACTTTCTAAGGAAGATGTATGTCCTGTTTTCGATCATTCAACAACCAAAATAATGACTGAAAAATACAACGGGAACAGGATAGGCCTAGAAGAAGAAAAACTGACAAGTGACAGGTATACAGGACTGTCTTCTAAAATGCAAGATACTCTGGAGGAAAACAGCGAGAGGTAAGGTTACTGCAATAACAGTGCTTGAAAAGATGAGACTTTTATTTTAATAAGTTCTGTGGATGGGAACTAATATAGACCCTTAGTGTATTGAATTAATGTAACCATTTATTTATTACTTAAGGGCATTTAAGTAGTATGTAATGACATCATTGATCTCAAAGAAGCTAATACTTAAAGACGGAAACCTGTTGGAAAATGGTTTAACACAATACTTATTGAGTGTAAGAGTTAATATAATTAGATGCTAAAATGTGTAGTATGATGCAGAAAACAGAGTATGAATACCTGCCATTTGTACATATAGTGTTCACGCTGTTACAATGTAATTGATAATATGCCTTTAATACCATTATGAAATAATTAAATGAATATTTCAACTTAATTCTGTTATTGGAAGAAAAAATATTTTTCAAAAAAAATCACATAAAATGCCCTATACTTTTTGAGTTTTGAATCCATACGAATGTGTAAACTCTTCAAGTTTTTAAATGTGAAAAATTACGTTTCTCAGGCTCCAAATATCTCACACATTACGAAGCTGGTGTCCTGAGGTGTGAGTCTCTCAGAAAAGTGAATGAGCTCTTTTACTCCCTCTCTTCAATATCTCTGAAAGACTTTTTTTCTTTTCTTTTTGTCAGATATGCTTTTTCTTGTGGAAAATTTTATGCTGTAGTCATATTTGTTACAGTGGGATCTTGGGATGTGCTGTGAAAATCGTTAAGGTCTCCCATACATTATAGCTTCAGTTCTGTATTTCCCCAATATAAAAATTGCCTGAAATTTTATAAAAGGTAGCATATTACAGTACATAGTAAGTTGCTATATATCATATTGAAGAGTTTATTATGACTTAGCAGTGCTACTCCTTGTGTGTGGCTTCAGTGGTTTAGACTACACGCTAAAGCATAAAGTTGTTTCTTCTTCTACATTAGATTTACTAGTTTTAAGTCAGGAAATAACACTGGGAGCTCTGTATCCTTTTATATATTTTATATATGTTTTGTCTGATCTTGACTACAGTGTAATTTGTTTTATTGGCAGGTACATACATACTTGTTATAGTGAATTTTCAGTCTAGAGAGTGAATTCTGAGTAATAATTTTTGCAAGTCATTGTAGGAAATATTCAGGTAGAGTTCACACAGCCAGAGATACCTGTGTGTGTGATAAGTTAAAGTGAAAAAGACATTAGGAAGACTGCAAAGCATATGGAGATGAGCAAAATATAGTCCCCAAGTTGCTAATACACTTAAGGGACAAAACAAGAACCCAGACTAGCAACATAAATTATTTACTATAAATGAAATGCCGTAGGATGAGAATAGAAGGGCTCTAGAGGGTGAGAGAACCAGAGAGAAGAGGTTTCTTAGTTTAGAAGGAAACAAACTTGGAGAACAGCAAAAAAGAAAAACATTTGGGCAAGAACAAGGTTGTACATGGCAGGAGAACACGTGCTCTTGTGTTTTGGGTGTGTAACTAGGAGTGGGATTGCTGGGCCACACGTGGCCACTCCGTGTTGAGCATTTTTTGGCCAGTTTTCCAAGCGGCTGCATCACTTCACCTTCCCACCAGCAATGTCTGAAGGTGCCAATATTCCCATGTAATTTAACGTTGATAAAATAATCTGATATGTAGTCCATATTCAGAGTTCTCTAATTATTAAAAAAAATCCACCTTAAAGCTTTACAGAAAATAACTGTACTGAGATATAATTTACATACCATAGAGTTCACAAAATTTAGAGCGTACAGTTTACTGGATTGAGTATATGTACAGAGTTTTGTGGCCATCGCCATAATGTAATTTTGGAACATTTTTATGATCCCAGTCTCTATAGCTATTTTAAAAAATAATTCAAGATCTGATCCAGGATCATGCATTGTATTTGGTTGATGTGGTTCTTTAGTCTCCTTTAACCTGGGACTGTCCACCACCTTTAGTTTTCCCCCGTTACTGGACATTGCAGCTTATAGATGAATTGCCTTTTAGGATGCCTCACAATCTGGATTCCTCTGATTGTTTTTCACTGTTAGATACAGGGTAAACATTTGGGCCAGGAAAAAAGCTGCCTCTTAATGTAGTAGATGCTGAAAAGGCATTCAAGATTTTTAATCAAGCCATACCATCAGAGCTATGCTTCAGAATAATTACTGGGGCGGAGTATTTACTGTGAAGGCATGGAAACTGGTTAGGCTTTTGCTGTAATATAAGCAGTAAGTGAAAAGAGGAGATGGATTTTGTGAGATTTTTTTTTTATTAACTGATTTTAATAACATGACATAAAACCCCTACACTTTATATAATTGTTATGCAAAATACATAGATGAATACTGCCTTCTTTTAAAAACATAAATAAGCAAGATGTGAAAATAGGCAAGTTTCCATTAAATAAGTGAAAACAATTGTAAGTTTTGCTTTGCATATCATTTGGTGCTATAAAATGTTTAGCTTTCATCAGCTTCAGCGTTTGTGTTGCTCCCCAATTTTTCATATAACTGAACTCTCAAATCTGCTAGCACCCACTGAATTGATTCCACTCTGGATGGTAAGGCGTCAGTTTCTTCTTGCAAGTTTTTCTTTGCTTCTTCTAGGATTTCTCATGTTTCTTCTTGAGAATGGCTAATGAAAACATCACCAGTCTGTTGAGGTGTCATTAAGCAGTCCTCGTCTGCAAGCATGGTGTCCTAACAAGCATCTTCTAAGTTTGGGAGTTGTTTCTTTTTTACTTCTGTTTCTTCCTTCAGCTCTGTGATTCTGCTTGTATTCCATGCAAATCTGTATGTCTTTTGTTGATTTTCAAAAGTAACATTGACATCTTCTGCTGCTGTCTTCTTCATGGTGGCCGCCATCTTAGGCTTGTGAGATTTTTTTCAAGGGAAAAAAATAGTAGTTTTCATGTTGCCTTCAGCCATTCTTTGTGTTGTTCTGGGACCATGATCCCAGAGTCAGAGAGCTTCCTTTGGAACAAAAATTCTGTATTGAATAGGAAAATGGGAGCTAGAAAAGGGATGGGCAGACAGTAGTAGGCACTCGCACAGCAGAATATTCAAGGAAATGTTAAGTATAGGGGCCTTTGTGAAAAATCGAATATGAACTCCAAAGGGGATAAGATGCCTGGGGACCCTCTGTCTTCCCACTCCTGCTGGCTGGCTAGCAAAGAAAGAAAAAATACTGATACCATGCTTCTTTTCAGGTCCTACTAAAAATATTCATTTACATAAAACTGTACCAGCAATTGTCACTGAATTACCTGAGTGCATCTCTGGACCATTTAGAGTATTGAAGCCTTTCCCCTTTTTGTTCCAGCGTCTGAATGAGTTGAGAAGTCGGGTGGAGTGGTGGGGGGGGAGCGGGGGCAGCGCTGTGCTCTGCCTGCATGGTTGAGCCCAGTCCTGCTGATGTGCTCTTGTTTGTTGACAGTGCTCTGCGCAAGCGCCTTCGGGAGGACAGGAAAGCCAGCACAGCTCAGAAGGTGCAGCAGATGAAGCAGAGGCTGAACGAGACCGAACGAAAAAGGAAAAGGTGGTTATATTGGCAACCTATTCTCACTAAGATGGGGTTTGTGTCCGTCATTTTGGTTGGCGCTTTTGTTGGCTGGACACTGTTTTTTCAACCAAATGCCCTATAAATAATTAATTTTGCCCCGCAAGCTTCAGCACTGGTAGCTGACAGTGTTGCGTGAATCACAGGGGTTCATCTGTTAGCAAACTCCTCAGACACCAGACGGTGCAGTTGACTAGACACCCACAGAGAATTGGGGTATGCAGTCCCCTCAGCACCCCAAGGCGCTGCCCACACTGTACCTGCTCCCTAAAATAAAGACTTGAATGCTTCATAAGAACTGGTACATTTTCAACTGTATTCATACATGTTAAGTGTAATATTTCACCTGACCAGACTGAGAAGTCCTTTATCACGAGGATTCGTTTTTGGAGGCTGTCTGGATTTTAACCTGCACTTGATATAAGCAATAAATATTGTGGTTTTATGGACATTATTACTGGAAAGAAAATGACCTTTAAGTAATGCGTGTAATGTATAAATGTACTGTTCACATGGGCATCAACATTTTATATTCTTAACCATTGCAGGGTAAATATATTTTATAAGTACCTATTTAATCTTACTTTTGTAGTTAAATGTACTTTTTAAAAGCTCAATTTGAAAAAAAATCTGTTACCATAAAAAAAATAATAAAGTGTATGTTGATTCAATTGTACTGGATACATTTTCCTAAAGAAAAGTTTGATATGAGCAGGTAGAACTCTGAATAAGCAATTTTTACGATATATTTGCATTTCTTTTATGTTTTACAGTTTTCCCAATTTTAAAAAGAAAAAGAAACAAAAATTTTCTCTAAAAATATCTTTGAAGGAAAATTCTCCTTACTGGCGTAGTCAGGTAACAGTTGGTCAAGACTTTGTAAAGAAACTGGTTTCTGTAAAGCCCATTATTAATACTGTTTATTTTTCAGGAAAATTTCAATGTAATTATCCTAATTTATAATTGGGATAAACCATAATTTAGGAAATAAAAATAACGAGCAGCATTTTATCATCCATGATTTCAGTTTATTAGACTGAAGTTTTGCAGTAAAAACTTTTTTAAGTTCTTTCTACTTCAATAAATAGTATAATGATGTTCAAACCTACACTGTCCCTTTAACTTCTTAATGGGTATTTTTAGAGCATATTGTTTAATGAATCTAACTGCTCATTTGAGTGCTAGCTTTCTTCAGATCGTAACATTCCTTTCAGTGTTTAACTTGTTTTACTTAAACTTTAAATAGTTGTTATAAATTTATCTGCTGAAATAATGAAATCACATTATTTCAGTGGTTTTCAAACTTTGCTTGTTGGATTTCTAAGGGGTCACCAGGAGGTGGTAGGAAGGAACCCAAGCTGCCAACCTTTACCTCCAACCTTTACTTCCAACAGATAAAGTAGGCTGTCTCTGCTTTATCCACTTTACATACTAGGTACTATTGCTGCACGAGGTTTAATTATTTTCAGTGGGCAGTGATCATTTAAACAACAGTTTGAAAACCATCGGTATAGATAGACTTTTGAATTGGTTCGAATAGCCTTCTCAAGTGGGTTGAGTTATGCTGAGAGTATGAGAGCAGGATGCAGGTGGTGCTGTGTGTAGAGGACAGTTTGTGTCACATGTGCCCACGCCCCGCTCAGCACCACTGTGTCCTGTAACCTTTACATGGAAGGAGGTAAGAGGGATGTTGCTGTGTCTGCCTGCATCACCCCTGTGTTCAGGCACCATGACCCTTACATTGCAGGTCGTTATTGGTTTAAAATCTTTCTTTCCAATTTGCTGTGGTTTATCTTTGCTAAAATACAGTATATTACTCTGCAAGTCAAATACAGGTAGACCTATTCAGTTCCAACTGTGGGTCGCCTTGCTTTCAATAAAAGGCAAAGACTTTATGGGAAACACAAGCTGATAATGATACCCTTGTCCCCGGGCAGGGTGGACGTGCTTCGTGGGGCTCAGTGCTTCAGCTTTGCTCTTTGCTTCCCGTCCTTCTGGAGATGTTTGCCATAATGTATTTTATTTTATTTTATTTTATTTTATTTTTTTGCCGTAATGTATTTTTTAAATCACATCCGGTGATTTTTAAGTGTCCGGTGTAGCGGACACTTGTTGATAAACTTCTGCTGCTGCAAACGTTAGTCATCTTTCCTCCTCCAAGCACATCCCTGAGGAGAGCATGTGAATTTTTACCAGGGATTGTGTTTTTGGTGGGTGCCCTATACTAATTACTGAAAATGCGTGGCCACGTGCCTGACCTTTATTAAAGAAAGCATCTAGTCAGAGGGGCAGGCCAGGCGGGGTCCTGCCTTCAGGGAACAGCAGAGGAGTCGGCAACCACGGTGGGTGTGCATCTTCCCAGAACTTGTGTCTTCGTGATGTTTTCTAATTAGAACAGATGCTGAAAATCAGTTGTACGGTTTGACTTCGATGAGGTGCTGGTATTTTCGTAATAAAAAAGCCAGAAGCTTTATTATTTTTAAGAAAGACTATCTGCATTAGTACCTAATTCATTTGTGTTTGTATCTGCTCCTGCCGATAAACTGACAGCACCCCTGATTCAGCACCGTCTTTTCTGGCTGTACCAATGGGCTCCGTACTCATTTCCACGTGCAGCCAAGCATTTTATGCCATCCTACTACTGATCTTTATCTATGCTTGCATGTGTAGAATATCTACAAATACAGTTCTCCATATTTAGTTTATCCATATGTAGCATAAAAATGATGTAAAAGTGCATAGAGAACTTTGGTAATGTACAAACCACTTCCGTGTTTAGATGTTTTATATATTTGCTCTGTCCTTATCCTCTTCTATATTTTTGGTCCACTTCATTATGTATTAGTATTTCTACCAAGGAATGAACAAAGAAAGAGAAAGGAAGTTAAAAAGTTGATTTTTTTTTTTTTTAAATAACAGGTGCATCAGAGGAAGGAATTGTGACCTTAAGTTAATTTTATGTACACTTGTGCGTGTCCCCTTTGTTTCAAATAAACTAGAATTGACGGTTTGAATTAAAAAAATACATATTGGTTTAAAAAGTAGTTTCTGGCATGGAGCAGTCCTCCAGCTTCTGTATCAGTTCCGTCTTTGCTTTCAGCGTCCTTGACAGTGATGGTTGTTCCCACTTAGAGGTCATTTCCGTGGTGCTGGGCATCATGCTGGGGCTTCCCACGTGTTCTCATGGTAACCTCACAACAAGCCCGTGCAGCAGGTGGTGATGTTGCTGAGCCAGAGTCAGCCTGAGACTTGACCTTTCTACCTTCTCTCCTGTTGCCATCATTGAAGACTCTCATGTAGAGTGTATTTTAGAATTAAATTCTCAAAGAAAGATTTAACTTCTGAAAGTCGTTCCCCTCTTAGAAAAATATCTCTGACTAGATTCTGTGTGAACAGACACAGGCTAGAACCTGATTATGTTAGAAATATTTTATTGACTGTTGTATACTCTCTTTTAGTGAGTACATTTCCAGAGTGACTGGCTGGTTATTGTACAGATTTTAAAATCTAGTCTGCCTTGATTTTTACTTTCAGACACGAGTCTTACAGACTTTTAAAATGCAGTATATTGTAAGCCTAATGCCATTATGTCTATCATCAGTTTCTCCCTATGTCCAGGCAAGAGTCTAAGAGTCACACCTTCCGTCAGCACTGACTTATTTCTGGTTCCAGCAGGTCCCTGTGGGTTTGTTAGTGGGGTAGAAAGCGTGGACAAGGGCGGGGTGGCTGAGGTTAGGACTCCCATGTCCATCCCCTGCTGGAGCTGAGTGCCTGGCAGGGATGGCGTGTTCTGGGCTCCCATTTCTACATCACAGCTATTCAAGTCTCTCTTACTTCAGGAAACCCTTATTTGGCGTTGACTTATCTAGATGATAGTCATCTTATAAATAAAGTTTTGAAAAACAGAAATTCAGTATTTTTTCACATAATAAAATTAAGTTCTTTTAACTTAAAATACAGGTCTTGGTCGTCCCCTGGATGATTTATTCTGGAGTTGACCTGTGTCTTTCATCTTTTCCCTAGTTCATTAGTTTGGATTTGATTCCATCTTTCCTTGTATCTGTCTTCAAAGCACTGTTTCTGGGACAGCAGCACCCTCAGCCCCTACAACAGCAGATAAGTTAGAAATGCCAGGTGTCCTCTTGTTCTGCTGAATGTGGATGAGTGATGTCATGTTGCCCCGGCTAAGCAGTGACTCAGCCCGAGGGGCTTTTAGTTGGGTTGAGCGATTGTCTTTATCAGTAACAACCTGACAACGAGAATTCTCAAACGCTATGACCGTCTCTGTGCAGTCCAGTGGCAGAATGAAAAATCCAGTCATTGGTACTCTTTCTGTTTGGGTTTTATAATTTAGAGTGGAATATGGGAATTTTAGGATTTAGGGAGGATATTACTTGCAGAGTCTACTTTAATACTATTGTCTGGTTTTCCATCACATGGTATATTGAGGGAGCTATAAGGAGAATGGAATGGGAATTTTTTTCTTTATGGAGACCATTTTTTAAAGAAAAGCATCAATTCTTTATTGTTGCTCTAATTTGGCATAGATTTTTTAGACATATGATGATGTTGATATTTCAAATTACTACTATAAAAAACCCGAAGTTATTTTGAGTTTGGTGAATTAGGGATTTTCCCACTGGGTAAGTTGATGTTGTCTGTAAGGCAGTGAGTGCCTTGCTCACCGCAGAGAAGTATGTGGGACTCTTTTCAGTAAAGTAAGGATGAGTATCTGGTGGCAGGAACTACTTCAGTGTGGAGCCAGCCCGTCAAGACCTGTTAGTTGTTCTAAGGGGTAGTTCATCCTTGCTGAGTGTGTCTTTAACACACTGCTGGGGAGGCAACACCTGCCGGTCTGCCAGTCAGTAGATACATCTCTCCAAGGTGCATCCCGTTAACTGATTTTCAGACGAGAAAACTGAGTCAAAGAATAAGTAACTTGCCCAAGGTTGTACATCTAGATCATCACAGAGCTGAGATTTGAACTCCAGTCTGTAGAATCCCAGTAACTCCAGGCCTCACACTTTCCCATTGTGTCACACGCAACCTGTTTTTATGGAATATTTAAATGGAAAAGTATTAGACAGCTACTGTTACCCATTAAAATCCAAAATAACCCTCTTTATTTTTTAAGTGAAACAAATCAAAGTTTTCCCCTCCAAAAAATTTTGTAGAACAGTTTGAACTACCACTGAGCCAGAGTATAATATGGAACATCAGAGCACTCTCTAAACCAAACCATTATTTCATTCACTCTGACTGGATCAGTTCCTTGGTTTTAACAAGGGGACTTCTGAAGGTGTGGGAAACACATGCATATTTTGCAGCACTCAGGGTCAGTCAGAAGCTCCTTTCCTCACATCAGCCACTTTGGTTCAGGCTTCTCAGGTCCCTGCAAGAAGCACCTGTGGTAGTTTCTGTGACCACAGGCACCTAACAAGGATGCTTCCTTGGTGTCTGGACATTTCTCTGTCAGTGCTGGAAATGAGACACCAAGGAGCCAGCAGTCAGGAAGAAGCCAACTTGTAGTATTGGGGGTTTTGACTAAATGTTTTGGATAAATGTGTGAGTGTGGTTTATATCTCCTGTTTATACACGTGGAGGCACAATAATGACAAGTATTCAGATCTGGGTTTTTTTTTTTGTCAGAGCAAGGGAAGTTGAGGGGAAATACTAGTTACCACCTCAGAAGTTCAGCTATTTGCAAATATTGTGAAATAACATTAAAAACTCACCTGCCCTTAAATTAGTTGTTGTTTCATCTCTCTATCACTTGTTTTATCTTTACTTTTTGGCATTAAAGTACAATAAATCTATCAATTATTTTATGTCTGTGTTTTCTTTTAATACTTAAATCATGTCACTTCAGTTCTGTATTTCTGTGATCATTAGTATTACCCTTCAGGACAAAAAGCATGCTGCTAACAGTCCGTGAGTTAAAGATATAAGCCAACTTTATGTTCATACATTACATTCATAATATTTTTAGCAATATGATACAGTGGAGGTCCAAATTGGATTAGACTTTTGCATTGAATTCCAAAGTACTGGTAAGTCTAGCACATACCATAAAATCTTGCTAAACTGTTTTGGGTACATTTTTTTTTTTAACTGTCTGTCTGTCAGTATAGCTCACGTGGAGGTCATTTCTTGAGTAATACAGGATGACCTAAAAAAATTCATAGTTATTAATTCTTGTAAAAGAGTGAGAGTTATGGTGCTTTAACATGAGTCTACCTCACACCACCAATTCTGTTTGAAAATCAAGCACATAAGCAGTTTTACCAAGGTAACAGCAAAGCACTCAGTGTGATTGAGTGTGATGTGTTGGAATGTTTTTTGGTTGCCTTTTTAGTTCATTGTTAGTCCTTTTATGTTTGTGTGTATCTGTGTATGTCTGTGTGTTTGGTAAATATGAATTGAATAGATGACTTCTTATTTTATGTTTTAGGCCAAGATTGACAGACACCTAAATATTCATGACTTGAGAATATTCTGCAGCTATAAATTTTGAACCATTGATGTGCAAAGCAAGACCTGGAGCCCACTCCGGAAACTAAGTGAGGCTTGATAAGCCTGTAGATTGCCTCACATTTGTCTGTTTACAAAGTAAACCTTACATCCAGGGAACGAAGAGCACCACCAGCAGAAGACTTTGCAGAGCCCTTTCATTTGATGCATTGTTAAGTTTTTTAATGTGTGTGTGAAATGTAGAGAGATGTAAAAGAAATAAATTAGGAAAGACTACTTTGTATTGTACTGCCATTCCTACTGTATTTTTATACTTTTTGGCAGCATTAAATATTTTTATTAAATAGACTGTGTTGGTTTGTGTGCATTATCTTAGGACAGCTCTGCTTCAAATAATGAATGTTTTCCTAAGGGTTTGCTCTCAAGTTTTTATAACTAGCAACTGACATTTAAATTGAAATTGATTCAAAACATTGGCCCCTTGGTTTTTTTTTTTGTTTTTTTTTAATTTTATTTATTTATTTATTTATTTATTTATTTATGGTTGTGTTGGGTCTTCGTTTCTGTGCAAGGGCTTTCTCCAGTTGCGGCAAGTGGGGGCCACTCATCGCGGTGCGCGGGCCTCTCACTATCTCGGCCTCTCTTGTTGCGGAGCACAGGCTCCAGACGCACAGGCTCAGTAATTATGGCTCACGGGGCTAGTTGCTCCGCGGCATGTGGGATCCTCCCAGACCAGGGCTCGAACCCGTGTCCCCTGCATTGGCAGGTGGACTCTCAACCACTGCGCCACCAGGGAAGCCCCAGGCCCCTTGGTTTTTTAAGATGTTTATTTAGTTACCCTATCAATATAGGTTAGGTGAATGCAGCAGAAGAAAAGTTATAATATCCCTTTTGTTACCTGGAAAAATATTAATATGGATAATGGTATTAAATCAATTTTAGATAAGTACAGCAATTCAGTGCAGTTTTTAAATCACAGTGTTACTCTGTCCTTGGAGGTTGTGCTTTCCCCAAACACCTCCTGTTGTAAAGAGACCAAAGGTTCCTTCCTGAGGGGGCATTTGGCCTCTTGACTGTCTAATTTCCCGACCACGTGCTGGGTTTGGGCTCTGAATCCACTCAGTCCTCAGTCTTGGTGATACTCATCCAGAGACACGTCTACATCATGTGAGCATCACCGTAATGTGTGACAACTCACTGTTGTTTTTGTTTTGACAACTGTGAAAGTTCTGTAACACCGTTCATTGAATAATCTATATCATCTTTAACAAATTTAATGACCCCCCCCCTTTTCCTTTTTGCCTTGTTGTCCATGGGGTTTTAGTCTATTTTAGGAGTAAGCAAACGTTATTAATCCCTATTAAATCTTTCCTAAAGAATGCCTGGAAAGTTTGTTTTACCACAAAGTACAGTAAGATAATCCTCCAGTGTGTCGACAAAGCTTCTTGAAAGCGTTCTCTGCACTCCGCTACCTCTATTTCCTGACTTTCCGATACTATCCCCGAAGATTGTGACTTTCTCTTGCGTCACTCCAAAATGGCCCGTAAAGGTTGTCTTAGCTCATGCTGTACCAAATGTAGTTGACACTCTTCAATTCTTCCCTTGAATGACTTCTCGACAGCAGAATGAACTCCTTTGAAGCTTCTCCGTAGACTCAAGTAAGACTTCTCTCTGGGTTTTCTCAGTCCTTCTGCCTAACTCCTCCTCTTCCTCTTTTCTTTTTTTTTAATTTTAATTTTATTTTTTATTGTGGCAAGAATACCACACAAGACCTACCCTCTTAACTTTTTAAGTATATGACACGTTTATGGTACTGTTGACTGTAGCTACAGTGCTGTCCAGCAGACATTAGACTGTTCTCATCTTGCTTAACCGAAACTTTATGCCTGTTGATTAGTATCTACCCACTCCCCCTCCCACCAGCCCCTGGCAACCACCATTCCAGTCTTTGACTCTACGAATTAGACTCTTTTAGATACTTTTATGTAAGAGGAATATCCAGTGTTTGGCTTTCTGTGACTGACTAGCTTGTTTCACTTAGCGTAATGTTCTCAAGGCTCATGCGTGTTTTTTAAGGCTGAGCAGTATTCCATTGTATGTATATACTACACTTTTTAATCCATTCCTCTGTCAGTGGACCTTTAGGTTGTTTCCACATGTTGACTATTGTGAATAATGCTGTAGTGAACTTGGGAGTGCTAATATGTCTTTAAGATCCTGACTTCAGTTCTTTTGGATAGATACCCAGAAGTTGGATTGCTGGATCATGTGGATGTTGTATTTTTAATTTCTTGAGGAACTTCCGTACTGTTTTCCACAGCAGCTGTACCATTTTGCACTGCCACCAACAGCACATGAGGGCTCAAATTTCACCTTATCCTCCCCATCACTTGTTGTCTTTTGTTTTTTTTTGATAATAGCATCCTTACAGTTATAAGGTGATATCTCATTGTGGTATTCATTTGCATTTCCCTGATGATTAGTGATGTTGAACATTTTTTCAAATACCTGTTGGCCATCAGTATGTACTCTTTGGAGAAGTATCTATTTAAGTAAGTCCTTTACTCTTTAACTGGGTTAGTTTTTTTGCTGTTGAATTGTAGGAGTTCCTTATATATTTGGAGACTAACCCTTTATCAGATACATGGCTTACACATATTTTCTCCCATTCAGTAGGTTGCCTTTTCACTCTGTTTCTCTCCTGCCTTACTCGTATATTGGAATTCCCAAGGTCTCGTCTTTGGGCCTTTGATTTCAGCATTGGAGGATCTCATCTTTGCCCAAGTCTTTATCTAAAACCTCTGTGCTGACTACATGCAACTTCTTTGACTCCCGGCCAGACATCACCGTTGAGTGGTCCCCATACATCTAGATCCATGAATGGTCATTGCATTAATTCCTTAAGCTCCAAACCTGAGTGTGGTCTCTCTCATCCCCATCTCATCTTCCTCCCGTGTTTACCTGGTTATTCGGTAGCATGTGCCCGAAACGTGAAGTTCATTCTCCGTTCCTCCACCGTGGCTCCACATCCAGTCAGCTCACCAGATCTCTCCCACTGCCTCGCTTCAGCTTACACCTTCATTGCATGTGGGGGTGATTGCAGCAGGCTTTCCTGCCATTCCACTCTGCCTCACAAGTGATTTAAAGTAAAGATCTGGTTTTACCCTCCTTAAAATTCTCTGATGCCACCTTAGAAAAATTTGCCTCCATTTTAAACCCCAAAGCCCCCAGCATGCTGTTTGCACCATTTCATCTTTTTGGCTGCTGTGTGTCCAGTTATATATTTCTTTTTCCCCAGTTTTATTGAGAAATAATTGACATACATCACTGTATAAGTTGTACCACACGATGGTTTGATTTGCTTATATGGTTGACCCTTGAACCGTGCAGGTGCACTTAGGCACAGAATTTTTTCAGTAGTAAATACTACAGTCCTACATGACACATTTGGTTGAATCCATGGATGTGGAACCGTGGATACAGAGGGCCAACTAAGTTATACAAGGATTTTCTGCTACTTGGAGGGTGGGCACCAATAAGCCCTGTGTTGTTCAAGGGTCAACCATATTGTGAAATGATTAGCACAGTAAGTATGGTTAACATCCATCATCTTACACAGATACAATAAAAAAAGGAAATTTGTCCTCATGATGAGAACTCTTGGGATCTGCTGTTTTAACTTACCTGCGTATCATATGGCAGTGTTTGCTGCAGTCACCGTGCTGTACATCACATCACATCCCTAGGACTTACTGGAACTGGATGTCTGCACCTTTTGACAACCTTCCTCCAGTCCCTCCCCTGCCCCCTGCACCCACCCACCCACCCTGGTATCTACAAATCTAATCTCTTTTTCTCTGAGTTTGATATTTTAGATTCTACATATTTGTGAAATTACACAATATATGTTCTTTTTCTTTGATTTATTTCACTCAGCATCATGCTCTCACTATCCATCCATATTG
Organism: Lipotes vexillifer; assembly: GCF_000442215.2. Taxonomy (NCBI): domain Eukaryota; kingdom Metazoa; phylum Chordata; class Mammalia; order Artiodactyla; family Lipotidae; genus Lipotes; species Lipotes vexillifer. The sequence goes on along the minus strand of NW_006790449.1, from coordinate 204,944 downwards.
TTGCAAATGGCAAGATTTTGTTCACTTTTTTGGGTGAATAGTATTCCGTTGTATGCATACCACATTTTCATTATCCATTTATCAATTGATAACACTTAGGTTATTTTTGTATCTTGGCTATTGTAAACATTGGGATGCAGATATCTTTTTGAATTAAGAGTTTTCATTTTTTTCAAATAAATACCCAGAAGTGGAATTGCTGGGTCATATGGTAGTTCTACTTTTAATTTTTTGAGGAACCTCTGTGCTGTTTTCCATAGTAGCTACACCAACTTACATTCCCACCAACAGTGCACAAGTGTCCCCTTTTCTCCACCTCCTTGTCAACATGTTATTTCTTGTCCTTTGGATAATAGCCATTCTGACAGGTGTGAGGTGATATCTCGTGGTTTTGATTTGCATTTCCCTAATGACTAGCAATATTGAGCATCTTTTCAGGTACCTCTTGGCCATCTGTATGTCTTCTTTGGAAAAATGTCTGTACACGTTCTTTGCCCATCTTTTTAACTGGGTTATTTGGTTTTTTGCTGTTGTATGAGTTCTCTATATATTTTGGATATTAACCCCTTATCAGACATATGGTTTGCAAATATTTCCTCCCATTCAGTAGGTTGTCTTTTTACTTTGTTGATGGCTTTTTTTTGCTGTGCAGAAGTTTTTTAGTTTGATGTCCCACTTGTTTATTTTTTATTTTGTTGCTTGTGCTTTAGGTGTGACGCCCTGTCTTCCTTAATGGGCACACAAGTTTCAACTGTGCCAAAACATTTGGAATTAGTGGAATATTCCTTGTTCATTCATTTGTTGGATGAATATTTATTGAACACGTGCTAGGCGCTGTACTAGGCATTGCATATTCAGTGACGAGGGGAACGTGGTTTTGGTCTGCTGCAGTCTTGTGGGAAAGTCAAACAGCACACGTGTAAATAAGCAAATACACATGCAGTTAAAACTAGTGGTAAGCACTATGGTGGAAGTGAAAAGGTACCGAGTAAGATGTGAAGAAACGGGCTTTGGGAAAGCAGAAGCAGAGACATTGTTCGGGAGCTCTGGGTCCTCACTCTGCTGCTCTACTTGGATAAGGATGTGGCCTTACAAGAAGTTTGGCTCAAGATACGAAGAGTCCAATGTTTGAAGGTGTTGGGTTAAAGCACAGTGCGTAGATTGCTAGCCTGTGTTCTTTCCGAATGCTGATGTGAGCCCGTTTGGAAAGGGCAGCATCAAAGCAAGGATCAAAGTTTCCAGATCTGGTGAGACCCTACCCAGTGGTCTCTGACAGTCAGGGGCACGTCACTCTGAGGTTTCTGGAGGCCAAGGGAAGCTCCTATGAAATAAGCTGTATCTGCCACTGTCCTGTGTGATTGCCTACTTTTGATAAAAGTTTATCTTAGTTGAATCAGGAATTTAATGTAACCTGTGAGTCTTTGGATGGGTCTCTTCCTGACAATTCTTAGCCCACCTGAAATGCTGCAGCTACTCTCAAATAGGATGGATGTGAAAACCCCTCCACTGGGATCAGACTTGGGACAGAGAACTGGGAAACCAAGGAGTGAGCTGACTCCTCCCGGATGGAGCCAGGACAGTGTGTGGCCTGAGACACGGGGTGGTTGAGGGGCCCCTCACTCCCCCATCCCAGTGCTTCTCAGTGTCTGGTGCACAGGAAGGAAGCTGAGACAACAAAGTTCGGTGCGTGTTTCTCTCCTTTGCAGCCTCTAAACCGGAACTACCCAGGGATGAAGGTCCTGGGAAATGTGTTCTCGGGTTCAGAGGGGAGCGGTGGTGGTGCCACATCACAGCAGGCAGCCGAGCACAGCACGCGTGGCTGACGTCCATGATGCCACCAAGTCCAGCATGCTCGCGTTTCAGAGCAAAAGAAGTAAAGATCTCAACATAGACACACATCAGATAATCACGGCATACACTTTAAATATCTTACTTTTTTTTTTTTTTTTTTTTTTTTTTTTTTTGCGGTACGCGGGCCTCTCACTGTTGTGGCCTCTCCCGTTGCGGAGCACAGGCTCCGGACGCGCAGGCTCAGCGGCCGTGGCTCACGGGCCCAGCTGCTCCGCGGCATGTGGGATCTTCCGAGACCGGGGCACGAACTCGTGTCCCCTGCATCAGCAGGCGGACTCTCAACCACTGCGCCACCAGGGAAGCCCTAAATATCTTACAATTTTATTTGTCAGTTATAGCTCAGTAAAGCTACAAAAAAAAGTAAAGATGAAGTCAAGTTGGAAGCACCAACATGAGCTACTCTCCACCCACAGGAATGTTCAAGGTGGGCCTGATAAACTGGAGACATTTGAACCTTTGAAAGACCAAAAGGCTGGTGATGCTCAACAAGGGTAAGAAATGTATAATATTGGGAAGATGGAAAGTTCTGGAGATGGTGGTGGTAGTGGCTGCATAACAATGTGAATGCGCTTAATGTCACAATTGTGCAGATGAAAATGGTAAATTTTATGTATTTTTAGCACAATTATGTGTGTGTGTGTGTTGTGGGAATGTTCTCCCTAATTATACATCTGTGAAGTGGGAATAATAATATCTGTACTTCAGGGTTGTTGAGAGGTGTAAAGGAATCTAAAATGCTTAGCGCAGTTGCCAGCTCTTAAATATTCACTAATATCAACGTTACTGTTACCTAAAGGATGTGTTGCTTATATTGCAATAAAAAATGCATTAGGCCTTCAGCCAGATGATCAAGGTCAATGTCAGCAGAGATAAGTCGTGTTGATAGTATATACTCTTAGCACCATATGATGAGAAGGGCACTTTTCCTCTGTGGTCTTCCTCCCCAAAACACATAACCCCAGTCTAATCAAGAGAAAAACATCAGACAGATCCCAGTTGAGGGGATACCAAACCAGTCCTCCTCAAAACTGTCAAGGTCATCAAAAACATGGAAAGTCTGAGAAACTGTCACAGCCCTGAGGAGCCCAAGGAGAGAGGACGACTAAATATAATATGTCCTGGACAGGATCCTGGAGCAGAAAAAGGACATTAGGTGAAAACTAAGGAAATATGAATAAAATGTGAACTTTAGCTAATAATAATGTATTAATATTGGTTCATTAATTGTGACAAATGTATCTACCGTTCTAATGTAAGATGTTATTAGGAAGAGAAACGGGGGGGTATATGGGAACTCTCTGTACTCTTTGTAATTTTTTTGTAAATCTAAAAGTATTCTGAAAAGATTGTTAAGAAATAAAGGAAGACTTAAAAATGATTCAAGAGAAAGTGATGATATTGAAGATGCCAAAGAAGGTCCCTGAGAAACGCAGAGTGAACAGAACACTAACATGTAACCAAGAAAAGTTTCCAGAAATAAAAATACTTGAAACTTCTTATTGAGAGAGTACTCCTGAGAATATCAACCCAAAGCTGCCACAATTGTCATGTTCTAGTGAAATGCCTAACTTTGATGGTAACCTGACTTTCTTTGCTTTGTAAGTCATGTGCTCTTCTTGCCCAAGGGACATGTTTTCTTTTTATTTGCAGTCCAGCAGCACTCCATGCCAGAGACATGTTTAGATCCTCATGTCAAGAAAATGTGAGTCAAGGATATAAAATCCAGTAAAAGTGACGTTGAAAGTTATCAACATAAGTACTTCCCTGGTGGTCCAGTGGTTGAGAATCTGCCTTCCAATGCAGGGGACACAGTTTCTATCCCTAGTCGGGGAACTAAGATCCCACATGCTGTGGAGCAACTAAGCCCATGCGCCACAGCTACTGAGCCCACGAGCCCTGGAGCCCTCACGCCACAACTAGAGAGAGAAAAAAGAAACCTGCGTGCCACAACTAGAGAGAAGCTCGTGCGCCACAATGAAGAACCCACATGCCTCAACAAAGACCCCAAGTGCCACAACTAAGACCCGACGCAGCCAAAAAAAAAAGTTATCAACATAAAAGATTTCAGGGTACTATTCTCATGAGTTCCTCCTTAGGAACCTTCTGGAGAACAAGCTTCAGACAACAAAATGGCTAGAAAGATGCTGACACAAGGTCTGGTGGTGAGGAACAGGTAGTCACTTAGTGAGCTAAAGCTAAGGGCGGGCTGAAGTGGGGAGACTTTAGCGTGTAGTGCTATGTAGTCCGGCGCTGTACATGCAGAACAAATATTAAAGCTGGGGAGGAAAGGGGAGCCCCCAGAGCACAGGTGTCTCTATTTGACCCCTGAACCCCAGGCCCCAGCGTATTGCCCGTATTTGGAAACGCCCTCCTCCCTGTGTACCTGTGCGCAGGCCCCGTGTGTGCTTCTCGCACAGTATTCAGTAGCTGGATTTTATTCTATTACTTTTCTATTGAAGCCACAAGTTCTCTTCCCATTGGTGACTTGGTTTCCCTTGTTCAGGATTTGCCAAGTTCCGCCCACTGCCTGTTTTATCAAGTTTCCCTGGAGCACAGCCATGCCATATGTTTATGTGTTACATTTGTTTACTTTTTTGCCATGGTGGCAGAGGTGAGGACTTGTGACAGAGACCGTATGGCCTGCAAAGCCAAAAATATTTACTGTCTGGCCCTTTACAGGAAGAGTTTGCTTAAACACAGCGCTAGGTGAAAGGGCTGTTGAATATACACAGAAGTAAAGAGGACGGTATGGTGGCCTTCTGTGTATTTGTCGTCCGGCTTCAGCAGTTCTCAGCTTCCTGCCATTCTTGTTTCACTGCCATCCACCCCCAGATACCAAGCCATCTCACCTGGAGCATGTAATTTTGTGTAGCTAACAGATATGACACTATCGTTATCCCATTCAACAAAATTACTGTTCATTACTTAACTGTCTTCTAATACTTGGTCTATCTTCGACTTTCCAGTTATCTCAGAAACGATCATTGCTGTCAATTTGTTTGAATCAGGATCCAAAGTCCTCACGTTACATCTTGTTAAAATGCTCCGAGGCCTCTGATAACCTCTAACAGCCTCCCTCCCTCCCCTTATCCACACCCCACCCCATTTATTTGTAGAAAACGCTGGCTCCTTCATCCTATAGAATTTCCCACATCTGGGATTTAGCTGATTATATCCTAGTGGTGTCATTTAATAGGCTCCCCTCTGTCCTGACTCTGTTGAGCTGGATTGGGTGCAGGTGCAACATTCTCAGCACGGACGCTGCACAGGTGGTGAGTGCACTTGTGTGTCACACCCGGCGTCACTTAGAGCTGATGGCTTGGGAGGTGCAGGTGGAGTCAGGCTGACCCATCCTTACGAAGCACCCTGGACCTGTCACCTGGTGAGTGTTAGCTGCCATTACTGATCATCCCCTATATCTGTCACTTCATCAGAGGAAGCAGTGTGGTAATTTTCTTATTCTGTCTCCTTCTGCAGTTACCAGCTGTGATTCTTCGATTACATGGCTCTGAAATAGTTTGTACAGTTAAGTCAGTATCGACGTTGCCCGATTCTTTCCTGCGATTTGCCCGTTTTCAGAATAAGGAGCTAGTGCCCTAATAAACTATGGAAGTAACCAATGAAATTTGCATTTTAAAAAATTTTGCCGTTCATTTAATTTTATTTAAATGCATGGAACCATTATTCTTTTTGGTGCTCTCAAATTGCCCGTTTTTGGTACATTCTCAAATCATTTTGTGATGGGAAAGAACAAATACTAGAAAGATGGCGTGAAGTTGGCCAAGTACACCACAGTTAACAGAAGATCGTTCACTGGAGCAGAACTCGGGGGGAATGCGGAATGCGGCTGAGCTCTGAAAACTGGACATAAAATCACAAGACGGGTGAGGCCAGAGCGTTGGGTGTCACAGACAGAAAGTGGCCCCCGAGCAGAACAAACACTAGTGTGAAACCCAGTTGTCGTTACAGCTAGAAAAGGAATGTGTCTGTCACAGAGTTCAAGGAAAATGGAACGCTGAAGAAAGCACTGAGGGAAGTGTCCATTTCACAGGAAGGAATATTCCTGTTCCAGACATGGATCCATCAGGCTAAACGACTTGATGCTGTTTAGCTTTTGAATCAAACAACCAAAATTCTTGTTTTGATTTCTTGCTTACCAACCAATTTTCAGATAAGCTGTCTTCCTCTAGGCAAAACATGCACAGTCCAGGTTAAGAAAGATGCACAGGTTTTTTTTTTTTTAAACAAGCAAATTGGCCTGTTTGACTTCATAGCTCAGTGTTCTGTGAGTTTCCTTATCATGAGTTATTAACCCTAAACCTCATCTAGGCCTCTGACTAGTGACGTGTCTGGGATGGTGAGGCTGTGGGCAGACCTGGAGCCAAGGTGATTCCGTTGGTGATGTTCTTCCGAGGCTGCTGGGCCTCCACCTGGAGAAGCTGGGCCTCATTGTGGCATCCTGTGAGCCTCCAGTCTTGTGGAACAAACCCTGGAACCCAGGAGGCTGATGCTATAAAGTTTATAGTTGGGGTTTGCTTAACCAATGTCTTTAATTATTTGAATCAGAGCCAGGCTTGACTGTTGATATTTTTTTTAATGGAAAAACAAAAATGTAATGACTGAAATCGAATTTCCTTGTTTCTATTATGCCTAAATTCTCACCATTCTTTGGGTTAAGGTGATTAGTGTCTGGGTGTCCCCCTGTAAAATCCAAATCCATGGAAGTGGGAAACACAGTCAGGACCGTCTCTCTGTTGCTCAGATTAGTGAGGGGAGTGGTGATGGGGGTTGGAGACACAGATCGATTTGGGTCCCGGGGCTCAGCCAGAGAGGAAGCGCGGTCACCTCTGAGTGCTTCTTGAGGGAGAAGCCTTATAACCCTGTGGAAAACCTTAACAGGAGGGCCCGTGTCAAAGGAGTCCAGTTTATGAAACAGGACTGAAACTTAATTACTGTTATGATAGGTGACCAGCAGCTAAAGTGAGTTTAATATTCATGCCAATTCGAGACACTCAGACCTCAGTCCTCAGCCACTTAACTGGCTCCTCCGTGGCCGGCTGAGATCTGCACTCATGGAGTTGGTCAGGGATGCAGCTTGCTGAGTCATTGTGGCCCAGTGGTCAGACACACCTGGTTCACGATGGACACTCAGGCCACGTGATAACTTGGTGGTTCACGACCAAGCACTCAGGAGGGCCCAGCAACTGGCCAAAGCAATTCCTCAAAGGAGAACAGTTATTGACTGAGGATAGCATGGGTTTTGTTCCAAAATCCTAAGGCTGGTTTTTGGAGAGCCCTCTCCTCCTGGCCTGCAGACGGCTGCCTTCTCCCATGTTTTCACGTGGCCTTTCCCTGGCGCCTGTGTGTGGAGAGAGGGGACTGCCCAGAGCATCTGCCTCTTGTGAGGATGCCAGCCCTATCGGACCAGGGCCACCCTAGTGACCTCATTTAACCTAAGTGCCTCCCAAAAAGCCCTGTCTCCTCAAACAGTCACGTTGGAGGTTAGGGCTTCAACATATGAATCTGGGCACACAATTCGGTCCGTAACACCTACCAACCCCATTCTTGGCCTCAGTGGGAAGCAGGATGTCTTCTGAGAGACAATTTTTCTTCTCCTAGGTAATAACATTTTATCTCTTTTTGAAGGCATTTTAATGTATAAACTCTGTGCTTTAATTCCTTTGGGTTCTTAGCCTTTTGGAATTCAAAAACGCCATTTTTTTCTCAAAAGCCTGACTCCTTTCTGGATGTCTGGGGATGGATTCCATGGGTTTTCACATATTTAAAAGTCAAGCTGTAGGGGCTTCCCTGGTGGCACAGTTGTTGAGAATCTGCCTGCCAGTGCAGGGGACACGGGTTCGAGCCCTGGTCTGGGAAGATCCCACATGCCGTGGAGCAGATAAGCCTGTGAGCCACAACTACTGAGCCTGAGTGCCACGACTGCTGAGGCCCGTGCACTTAGAGCCTGTGCTCCACAACAAGAGAAGCCACCGCAATGAGAAGCCCGCAGACTGCAACGAAGAGTAGCCCCCGCTCACCACAACTAGAGAAAAGCCCATACACAGCAAAAAAGACCCAACACAGCCAAAAATAAATAAATATAATAAATAAATTTAAATAAATAAATAAGTAAAAATCAAGCTGTAAATTTAAGATTTGTGCACTTTACTATCTGTATGTTATCACTCAATTTTTTTTTTTATAAAAACAACCCAACCATTACTAGCAAAAAATGTTTGCTTTCATGATGATGCTGTGGGTCTCAGAAACCTGGCTTTTAAGTCTCACAGTAAGCTTGGGTCTTCCTTGTTCCCTTCCTCTCAGAGCACTGGATGTGTCTGACCCAAGGCGTCATCAGGGTCACCGTGTAACTTGCAGGAGGATCTGAGGGAACTTCAGTTAATATCTGATAGCAGATAGTGTCTTTGGTGGATTCACCAAAAAGGAAGACTCAAAAAGCATGGCCACTTCTGGGCAGGGGAACTTGGGGTGTGGGGTGAAGTTGAAAGCCTTCAATGGACTCAAGTTCCAGACTAGTTACATCAGGCAGGTTCTGCCAGTGCAGTGCTCTCTGGGTGGGGAGACAGATTCCTGGTGCTCCCTGTTCTACCATCTTCCCAGAGTCCTCTTCTTCACTTTTGAAGAATAGTTTAACAGGAAACAGAATTCTAAATTGGTGTTTTTTCTCTCAACACTTTAAATATTTTATTCTATGCTTTTCTTCCATGCTTTTTGAGAATTTGGATGTAATTTTTTTTAATATAAATTTATTTATTTTTGGCTGTGTTGGGTCTGTGTTGCTGCCCGCGGGCTTTTCTCTAGTTGCGGCGAGCAGGGGCTACTCTTCATTGCGGTGCACGGGCTCCTCGTTGTGGTGGCTTCTCTTGTTGCAGAGCACAGGGTGTAGGAACATGGGCTTCAGTAGTTGTGGCACACGGGCTCAGTAGTTGTGGCTTGCGGGCTCTAGAGCGCAGGCTCAGTAGTTGTGGCGCACGGGCTTAGTAGTTCCTCCGTGGCACGTGGGATCTTCCCGGACCAGGGCTCGAACCCGTGTCTCCTGCATTGCCACGCGGATTCTTAACCACTGCCACCAGGGAAGCCCTGGATGTAATTTTTATCTTTCCTCTTATAAGTAAAATACTTTTCCTCCTAACTTCTTTTAAAACTTTTTATTTATCGTTGATTTTGTGTAGTTTGAAAATGATATGCCCAGGTGTAGTTTTTTGTCATTTCCCATACTTTGTGTTCTCTGAGCTTCCTGGACCTGTGGTTTGAAACGCTCTGGTGAACTTCAGAATGGTTGTTCTCCCCTCCCCCTGTCAGATATCCCCCTGTCTGATATTAATTTGGGGGAAATTCGTAATCATTTTTGCTTCAAATATTTCTTCTTTTCCTTTTTTCTCTTTCTTCACTTTCTGGTATTCCCACTATGCATATATTATACCTTTTGTAGTTGTCTCACATTTCTTGGATTTTCTTGAAAAAAATTTTTTTTCACTGAAGTGTAGTTGACACACAGTATTATATTAGTTTCATAGTGATTTGACATTTATATACATTACAAATTTATCAAAATGGTAAGTCTAAAAACCATCAGTCACCATACAGCATTATTGTAATATTATTGACTATATTCCCTGTGCTATACATTACATCCCTGTGACTTATTTATTATTTATTTATTTATTTATTTATTTTGCAGTATGCAGGCCTCTCACTGTTGTGGCCTCTCCCGCTGTGGAGCACAGGCTCCGGACGCGCAGGCTCAGCGGCCACGGCTCACGGACCCAGCCGCTCCGCGGCATGTGGGATCTTCCCGGACCGGGGCACGAACCTGCGTCCCCTGCATTGGCAGGCGGACTCCCAACCACTGCGCCACCAGGGAAGCCCAACTTATTTATTTTATAACTGGAAGTTTGTACCTCTTTTCCCTCCATACGATTTTTTTTTTGGCTGCACCACGGGCTTGGGGGGACCTCAGTTCCCCGACCAGGGATTGAACCCAGGCCCTCAGCAGTGAGTCCACCTCAGCAGTGAGAGCCCAGAAACCTAACCACTAGACCACCAGTCAACTTCCTGGAAGTTTGTACCTCTTAACCCCCTTCACTTATTTCTCCCAATCCTTGGACTTTCTATTCTTTTTATTATTATTATTCTTTTTTTCTCTTTACTTTTCAGTTGTGGAAGTTTCTATGGACATAGCCTCAGTCTCAGAGATTCTTCCCTCAGCTGTTTCCAGTCTACTAACAAGCCCATCCAAGGCATCCTTTGTTTCTGTCAGTGTTTCTGAGCTCTAGCATTCCTTTTTGATTCTTTCTAAGGATTTCCGTCTCCGTTACATTGCCCCTCTGTTCTTGGATGCTGTATACTTTATCCCTTAGAGCCTTTATATTAATCATAGTTGTCTTAAGTTCTTGGTCTGAAAATTTCAACACTCCTGCCATGTCTGATTCTAAAGCTGGCCCCATCTCTTCAAATTGTGTGTTTTGCCTTCGGTATGCCTTCTAATTTTTTCTGTGTAGCAGGATATGATGTACTGGGTAAAAGGAATTGGTATAAATAGGCCTTTGGTGATGTGGCAGTAAGATGAGGGGGTAGCGAAGTGTCCTGCAGTCCTGTGATTAAGTCTCAGTCTTAGACCGGACTGTGTCCTTCACACGTGATTCTCATTCTCATTCCCTGCCCGCCTCATGCCCCACCTCCATGGCCTCAGGAAAGACAGGAGCCTAGAGTGTAGGCGCTGATAAAACCCCAGCACATTAGGCTCTGGGGAAATAGTTCCTCCTGAGGACAGACCTTGTTAAGAAGAACAGAACGCTCTGGTGAACTTCAGAATGGTTGTTTTCCCCTCCCCCTGTCAGAACATGAGGATTTTTTTTCTCTGATATTCACTGGTAGAGCTCCTGGAGATAAAACTCACAAATATATGGCCCCCCTACCCCGACTGGGGCCCCTGGGCTTTTTCACTCTCAGGCCTGTCCACACCGAGCCTCCAGCAATTTGTCGGTCACACTTTAGGTTTTCCTGCTCTGGGAACTTTTGCTCATGGGTTTTTGCCCTGATAAGTTGTGATTCTCTGTATCTGCCTGGCCGTCTCTCTAATTTGGGGGGGCAGCCATTTTCCCTGTGACCCCACTGCATCTAAGAAGAGTTGGTAATTTTTCAGTTTGTTCAGCTTTTACTTGTTAGGACAGTAACCACTTCCAAGGCGCCTTCCATGCTGGGCTGGAAACCGGAAGTCCTCTTTGCTTTTCACTCTTTAATATTTGGTTAATGTTAGTGGCAACAATAAAACTGATGATGGAGAAACTGTCCTTTGTTGCTGCATCCCAACATGTTTTATTTCCCCAGATTCCTTTAAAGAGCTGAACCAAAGCTACTGCTAACAAAAGGGTACTGTCAGCTGAAAACTCCCTGTAAAAATGAGGCTTTCCAAAGTTGGAGACACTTAAATGTCCATCGAGAGGGGCGTGGACTAAATAAATGGTTATTGATGCAGAATGGAACACCATATACTGACACGGGATGTGTCAGAGTGTCCACGGTGGATAGCTTAGTTAAGAAAAATAACAAGTTGTCTCAAAATCCAAAATACATGTGATCTAATTCAACTTCTGTGTAAATAAACAACTACACACATTCACTTACAGAAACATATAAGTAGTTTCAATATTCATATTAAAGGTCTGAAGGAAAAAACATCACAGGATTAGCCGTGGTTCCATGGAGAAGAGCCAATTGGGAGAGTGAGTTGCAGGGAGGTGGGGACATTTGCTGACAGCTATATACCCTCCTGGTTGTGTGTGCATATTATCATTCCATTTTGGTTCACCTAAATGAAACCAGAGATAATCCTTTGCATTAAATAAAATTCCTGGACCTTATAAATCTGATATAAAATAAATAACCAAGAAACTCAGTGACAAACTCAAAATCCAGGGGAATAATATTTTAATTATTGTGGCCATGCAGTCATATTTCACAGAGGACATTTGTGTACTTGAGAGCAAACCGTTTCATATTCAGTTTCTCAAATGGACAACAATTTTTCCCAGTCCTAAAACCAAATATTTGTGCACTGTGTAATCTGCTCTGTCTTACCTAGTCCCGGAGATGACATGACATTAACTCCTTCCGAAGCAGCTAAGCAAATAAATTCTGAAACCAAAATACTTTGTATTTTAAAAACTATAAAACCTCTAAGCTTTCTTGTCTTAGAACACTGATATGAAGAGGGAAAGAAGTGTATTCAGAGATTACCTTCAGCTACACCTGATGCAAACTGGAACCTGCGTCTCTGGTCCTACACTGAGCCATCGGTTTACACCTTATTTCAGTACTTCTGGAGACAGCTAGGAACGACCCCCTGGCACAACCTTGCCAAACAGGTCCACAGGCAAATGTATAAAACTCTTGAGGTTGATTAGTGTCCCCCCAAATTCATGTCCCTCCCAGACCCCTAATTAGAAATAGAGTCACTGCAGGTGTAATGAGTTAAGCAAAAATGAAGTCACCCTGGAGTAAGTGGGCCCTAATCCAACAAGACTGGTGTTGTTATGAAAAGAGGGGAAGAGACACAGGGGAAGCCATGTGAAGATGGACACAGGCACTGAAGTGACCAGTCTACAAACCAAGGATTACCGAGGGTGGCCAGCCACCACCGCAGGCTGGAGGAGGCAGGGAAACACACTCCCCAGAGCCTTCAGAGAGCACGGCCTTGTGGACAACTAGGTTTCTGGCTTCTGCCCCCAGAACTGTGAGAGGCAAAATGTCTGTGATCTAAGGCCATCCAGTTTGTGACAATTTGTTTTCACAGCTCTAAGAAATGTATACATAATGTCTGGTTTTTAATTTTGAAAGTTTTGATAAAACTGTATAAGAGGGCTTCCCTGGTGGCACAGTGGTTAAGAATCCACCTGCCAATGCAGGGAACACGGGTTTGATCCCTGGTCCGGGAAGATCCCACATGCCGCAGAGGAACTAAGCCTGTGCACCACAACTACTGAGCCTGCGCTCTAGAGCCTGTGAACCCCAACTACTGAGCCCGTGCGCCACAACTACGGAAATCCTTGCGCCTAGAGCCCGTGCTCCGCAACAAGAGAAGCCACCGCAATAAGAAGCCCAGGCGCCGCAACGAAGAGTAGCCCCCGCTCGCCACAACAGGAGAAAGCCTGTGTACAGCAACAAAGACCCAACACAGCCAAAAATAAATAAATAAATATATATATATATATTTAAAAAGGAAAAACTGTATGATCCCTTATAGTTCTAGCAGAATTTCATGTAGAAATGTTATGATTTTATTTTAAAAATCATTTTTGAAAATACTTACTTGAAAATAATTGTGTGGCATTTATTTTTTTAACTTATGCAATAGTTAAGGGAATTCCCTGGCGGTCCAGTTGTTAGGACTTGGTGCTTTTACTGCTGAGGGCCCAGGTTCAATCCCTGGTCAGGGAACTAAGATCCCACAAGCTTCACGGCACAGCACCCTCACAAAAAAAGAAAAGAAAAGAAATATTTACGTACTACAGAGAAAAGTAGAGAATAGTATAAATATATACCCATCAACTAGCTAGATATAAGGATTATTTTTTCCATATTTGCTTTATCTGTTTTTAGTAAAACATTGTGAAATAAATCACATACATCATATATGTGCTGCTAAATACTTCATTATACAATTCTGAAAAAATATAGAAAATGTCCTACACAGCACAGCCCTTGCATATGTACTTGGCAGGGTTGATGGCGCCAAGTCCCATCTCTCAAGTGTGTTACCTGACCAACCCCACACACAGTCATTAGTTCACGGTGTGGCTCCTGTTTCCGGGCTTTATTAGGCCCCGTGGAGAAGGGGAGCATTTTCACTGGACTTGAGGCCTGGCAGGTGTTGGCCTGGGCTTGCTGGGATGCCCCACCCCCACTGGAGAGGGGCTAAGAAAGCAGTTAAGAAATGAAGACGGTTTGGTTAAAAAGGGAAAAAAATGGAGCAGGACAGAGTCCAGCTGACGTCATTAAATGTGTAAATTGTCTTCCTGTTACTGAGTCAAAATTTTCTTTTATTCTCTTAAGCCATTTTGAGCTCTCTGTCATTACACTTACACTACACTCTGCTATACTCACATTCCAAAGTTAAAATACAGTAAATCCTATCGGTGTCAGTCATTCTCTAGAAACCCCTTGGTTGGTCGTACTCACTGGCGAGTTAAAGACCCCTCCCCTGTGTTTGCCTGAGGGTCTCTATTTGACTGCTTTCCCGCGTCCTGGAGCTCGAGGTGGGTGGGCACAACCTGGCAGCCACCCCCTAGGGAACCTGTCGGCCTGGCTAGTTTCACACCAGGTGTCCCTTGTGTTGGGCCAAACACCAGAGCTAGGGTGGATTGGGGCTTCACTCTTAAGGTGAAGCTTCACAGGCTAAGGATTTTCAGTTGTTCCTCTTCATTGGTGATTGATGGCTCTTTGCCACCAGGCGCACCCGCCTGGGGATGGGGTATCCTACCCACTCCCCCCGCAGACTCCCCACCTTGGCGGGGAGGAGAGGGCGCCCAGGGAGCAACTCAGGAAGAGAGACGGTGGCCTGCGGCCTGGGGAGGGGCAGAAAGACCCAAAGCCGGAGAGGGAGGTGGGTCGGTGAAGCCTGGACGCACAGGGGTCTGTCCCGGGCTCCAGGGGCTCAGACTCCAGGAGGCGTGAAGAGTGAGGCCGTTGGCGTGAGGCCTCCCCTGACTCCCCAGAGCCAGGCTTCATGTTTACCCCAAGCCCATCTCCAAACTCCCCTGGAATAAGTGACAGCAGGTCAGGGTCAGAAGGTGAAGAAGTTGAGGAGTCCTGGGAAGAAGGAGGAGGACAGACCAGCCGTGGAGACAGAGCCTACGAGGCTGCGGTGTGCGTAAGTCCTACTAACCAAGTCTCAAGTGTTTCACGGGCCCCATTTCGCCTGAGCTTACGGTGTTTGGGCTGAGGCTGGACCTCTTTGTGGACCTCGGCCTTTGACAACATTCTTTGTCCACTTGGCTCCTAGAAGCTTCCAAATGATCGGTTTTAACCTTTTTTTAAAACCTCATTAATTTGTGCTTTAATTATATTTGGCTTGTTTTCAAGTTCAGGGCAGTCTCCAGCAGGTGCTGTCAATAAAACTTTAGGGCTAGGGCTGCCGTTTTTCTTGTGCCAGTCCAAGGGCCCCAGAGCAGATGTGGACTCTGCCAGACACCTGTGGCCTTTTGCAGAGTCTGTCCTCTGTGTCCTTCATGGTCACAGTCACCGAAAAGCAATTCCTGGAAGAAATGTTCTCAAATGCCTGCTGACATTTCCCGCCTCTTGAAAAAGAGCTTCTCTGGATGTGAATTGTCATGACCACGTTCAGAGTTATTGTATGGTATTGGCTACGGCTGGGCACAGTACACAGAATCTGCTGGACTTGACATCAACAGCAGAGAGTTGATTGAATGGGATTCTAACTGCTTATCAACCAGGAAGGCCATAATTTAGAGTTTTATAAGCAAGCAACCAAACACCTTTCACAAAACAGTTCCAGAGAGTAATAATAGAAAATATAAGTGGCTTGAAAGTATGTCTTATGTCAAATCAGTTTTATAAACAATTGCTCAAAGATTGAAAACCAGTGTTTGGTAGAGAGGTTGACAGAACCGCCTCCATCCTCCTGTTCACTCCTCTAAGAGCAGGGAGGAGGTCTGGTACCATCTAGAAGTTGTGTGCATGTCTCTCCTTAGTGGTTTGTACTTCACTTATTCAACAGCAGGGGTTTTTCTGGGGCCTATCACGTACCCATAAAGCAGCTGAGTTAAATCCTGAGGTGATGCTCACCCTCCAGGACTGATGTGGTTTAGCAGCAACTCAGGGAGGCCCGTGGTCCAGGGCCTGAATGTGGGCAGTGGTGGGCAAACACCAGGGAGTTCAGAGGACCACAAGACAGTCCCCAAAGCCTTTGGGAAGCGGGCCACCCCTGAGAGATGGGCACACCGTTCGCGGGTCAGATGGAGCTGGAGCCTGGCTTGGGGTCTGGGGGGTGGGGAAGCCGGTGAGGGTCCAGGCCTGCATGTGCACGGACGGCCTGGTTGAGGTGGGATGTGGGCCGGAAGAGGACAGAGGCTTGGGTGACACACTTAGGGAGGTACCAGAGATGTTTAGTGCGAGAGCAAGACAGTGACGTTAAAAACTGCGCTGGCCCTGACTGCACCCCAGTCCAATCTTCCTTTCCTGTCGTGCCCCTGCCTTTCCGCATACAGTACGTGATACGTTTTTACGGTGCTTCCTGTTCATGGCCTGTTCATCCATGTTAACTCCCAAGAGGGCAGGGGTCTGCAGTGATGGAACTGTGCCTGGCACACAGTAGGTGCTCACTAAATATTTACTGAATATTACTATTTTCAAACTTGTCTCAACACCAAAAATATCAATTACTGAGAAGTGAAATATTGAAACGTAAGAATGAATGTCTCTCTTGAAATTCATCTGCCTGACTTCTAAGAAGGCCGTGATAGAGGAGAAGATGGAGAAGATGGTCTGGTTGGGATGTGCTGGCACAGTGATGCTGGGTGGCCTCATTTTACACTGAAGGGAGTGGGAACCCCCCAGGCGGGATGAACGGGGTGGGGAGAGGCCTCAGCGCTGGCTCCCATCCGGGAACCACCCATGCTTTTCAACCAAATAAGGCCAGCAGTGCAGATGGGACGGCCACTCCACGTGCCGGACCTGCTTGTGAAAACGGGTCATTCGGCACAGAAGCAGACGTGCCTGAATGCTCAAAACTGAGTGTGTCACCTTACCTTTACACTACATAAGCATGTGTGGGCAGGCTCACAGAGAAGGACACGTGTTCACACACATGGGATTTCTACATATAAGACCATGTCATCTGCTAACAGATAATTTTACTTCTTCTTCCCACTTTGGATACCATTATTTTCTGTTGCCCCATTTCCCTGGCTAGGACTTTCAGGACTATGTTGAATAGAAGTGGCAATAGTGGGCATCCTTGCCTCGTTCCTAATTGTGGAGGAAAAGCTTTTTTTTTCCCCCGTTGGGTATGATGTTAGCTGTGAGATTTTCATATATGACCTTCATTATGAAATTACCTTCATTTAGGCAGTTTCCTTCTGTTCCTAGTTTCTTGAGTGTTTTTTATCATGGAAGGGTGTTGAATTTTGTCAAGTGCTTTTCCTGCATCAATTAAGGTGATCGTGTGATTTTTGCATTTTTTGTTAATGTGTTGTATTAACATGTATAGATTTTCTTATGTTGAACTATCCTTGCATTCCAGGGATAAATCCCACTTTTTCATGGTGTATAATCTTTTTAAAGTGCTAGTGTTTTGTTGAGGACTTTTTCATCTATATTCATCAGGGATATTGGTTTATAGTTGTTTTTGTTTTTGTTTTGTTCTTTGTATCTTTGGCTTGGTATCGGAGTAACGCTGGATTCATAAAATGTGTTAGGAAGTGTTTCCTCCTCTTCAAGTTTTGGGAAGAATTTGAGAAGGATTGGTATTAATTTTTCTTTAAATATTTGGTAGAATGCTCCAATGAAGCAGTCAGGTCCTGGGCTTTTCTTTTCTTTTTTTTAAATTTCTTTTTATTTTTGGCTGCATTGAGTCTTCATTGCTGCACACAGGCTTTCTCTAGTTGCAGCAAGCAGGGGCTACTTTTCGTTGTGGTTCACAGGCTTCTCATTGCAGTGGCTTCTCTTGTTGCAGAGCATAGGCTCTAGGCACATGGACTTCAGTAGTTGTAGCACACGGGCTCAGTAGCTGCGGTGCTCAGACTTAGTTGCTCCACGACATGTGGGATCTTCCCAGAACAGGGCTTGAACCCATGTCCCCTGCACTGGCAGGTGGATTCTTTTTTTTTTCTATTTTTTTTTTTGCTGTACACAGGCCTCTCACTGCTGTGGCCTCTCCCGTTGCAGAGCACAGGCTCCGGACGCACAGGCTCAGCGGCCATGGCTCACGGGCCCAGCCGCTCTGTGGCATGTGGGATCCTCCCAGACCGGGGCGCGAACCCGCGTCCCCTGCATCAGCGGGCGGACTCTCAACCACTGCATCACCAGGGAAGCCCTGGCAGGCGGATTCTTAACCACTGCGCCACCAGGGAAGTCCCTGAGCTTTTCTTTTTTGAGTGGTTTTTGATAACTGATTGATTCAAACTTCTTTTGAAATAGCCTTTTCAAATTTTCTGTTTCTTCATGGTTCAGTCTTACTAGCTTGTATGTTTCTAGGAATTTATTCATTTCTTCTAGATTATCCAATTTGTTGGCATATAATTGTTCATCATAGTTTCTTATAATCTGCTTTATTCCTGTGGCATCAGTTGTAATCTCTTTTTCATTTGTGATTTTAGTTATTTGAGTCTTCTTCTCTTTTCTTCTTAGTCTAGCTAAAGTTTTGTCAATTTTGTTTGTCTTTTCAAAAAACCAACTCTTACTTTCATTGACTTTTTTCTATTCTTTATTTTATCTTTAAAGTTATTTATTTATTTATTTATTTGACCACACCACATGGCTTGCAGGATCTTAGTTCCCCAATCAGGGAGTGAACTGGGCCGTTGGCAGTGAAAGTGTAGAGTCCTAACCACTGGACCACCAGGGAATTCCCTATTCTTTATTTTTTTTAATATATTTTATTTATTTATTGGCTGCATTGGGTCTTCATTGCTGCATGCAGCTTTCTCTAGTTGCAGTGAGCAGGAGCTACTCCTTGTTGCACTGTGCAGGTTTCTCATTACGATGGCTTCTCTTGTTGAGGAGCACAGGCTCTAGGCATGCAAGCTTCAGTAGTTGTGGCATGGGGGCTTCAGTAGTTGTGGCTCGCGGGCTCTAGAGCTCAGGCTCAGTAGTTGTGGTGCATGGGCTTAGTTGCTCTACGGCATGTGGGATCTTCCTGGACTAGGGTTTGAACCCATGTCCCTGCATTGGCAGGTGGATTCTCAACCACTGCACCACCAGGGAAGCCCCTCCCTATTCTTTATTTTATTTCTTCTCTAATCTTTGTTGTTTTCTTCTTTTTGCTAACTTTGGGTTAAAGTTGTTCTACTTCCCTGAGGTATAATGTGAGATTGTTGATTTGAGAAATTTCTTCTATTTTAATGTAGGTATTTACTATTACAAACTTCTTTCTTAGTACTGCATCCCATAAGTTTGCATATTTTGTGCTTTCATTTTCATTTGTCTGAAGATATTTCCTAGTTTCACTTGTCAGTTGTTCTTTGACCCATTCATTGTTCAAAAATATGTTGTTTAATTTCCACTTATTTGTTAATTTTCCAGTTGTTTTTTTTTTTTACAGCAACTGATTTATAGTTTCATCCCATATTAGTCAGAAAAGATACTTGGTATGATTTCAATGTTCTTAAATTTGTTAAGACTTTTTTTTTTGGCCCAACATGTGATCTATCCTGGAGAATATTCCATGTGTACTTGAGAAGAGCATGTATTCTGCTGCTGTTGCGTGGAGTATTCTGCATGTGTCTGTTAGGTACAATCAATCTATAGTGTTGTTCAAGTCCTCTGTTTCCTTACTGGTCTTCTATCTGGTTGTTCTATCCATTATTGAAAATGGAGTATTGAAAACTCCTACTATTATTGTGTTATTGTCTATTTCTCTCTTCAATTTTGTCAATGTTTGCTTTGTATATTTGGGTGCTCTGATGTTGGGAGCATATATATTAATAATTGTTATATCATCCTTGTGTATTGACACTTTTATCTTGTAAAATGTCCTTCTTTTTCTCTAGTGAGAGTTTTTGACTTAAAGTCTGTTTTGTCTGATATTAGTATAGCCACCCCTGCTCTCTTCTGGTTATTATTTATGTGGAATCCTTTCCTATCCTTTCATTTTCAGCCTGTGTGTGTCTTTATATGTAAGGTGAGTCTCTTGTAGACTGTATATAATTGCATTATTTTTAGTCCATTCAGCCACTCTATGTCTTTTGTTTGGGGAATTTAATACATTTACAATTAATTACTGATAGTGAAGGACTTACTGTTTTAGTCTGTTTGAACTACTATGCAATACCATAAACAAAGTGGCTTATAAACAATTTATTTCTCACAGTTCTATAAGCTGGGAAGTCCAGGATCATGGTGTTGGCAGATTTGATGTCTGATGAGCACATGCTTCCTCATAGATGGTGTCTTCTTGCTGTGCCCTCATGTGGTGGGAAAGGGCAAGCTTGCTCTCTGTAGGCTCTTTTATGAGAGCAGTAATCCCATTCATGAGGGCTCCATCTTCATGACCTAACCACTTCCCACAGGCCCTACCTCCTGATACCATTACTTTGGGGATGAGGATTTCAACATATGACTTTTGGGGGATGGGAACATTCAGATGATAGCACTTACTATTGGCACTTTGTTATTTTGTTAGGTTTTTTTTTTTTTTTTTTGGTCCCTCTTTTCCTCTTGCTGCCTTTCTTTGTGTTTCATTGATTTTTTTGTGTGTGTTGACATGCTTTAATTTTTTCCTCATTTTCTTTTGTATATCTTGTATAGATATTTACTTTGTGGTTACTGTGAGGCTTACATAAGATCTTGTAACAATCTATTCTATTTTGATAACAACTTGAATCATCTACAAAAACTCCATTCTTTTATATCTCTCCACCTTCACTTTGTTTACATCTTTATATATTATTTATCCATTAACAGTTTTATAGTCATTTTTATGCTTTTTTTTTTAAACTTTATCCTACACCTTATACTTTATAGTCTCTAATCTTTATTTTTTATTTATTTATTTTTTATCTTTTAAATTCTATACCAGAATTAAAAGTGCTTTACACACCACCTTTACACCATTACTAGATTCTGTGTCTATTTAATTTTACCAGAGCGTTTTATATTTTTATATGCTTTCACGTTGCTGTCTAACATCTTTTTGTTTCAACTTGCAGGATTTGCTTTAGCATTTCCTGTAAGTCACATCTAGTGGTGATGAACTCCCTCAGGTTTTGTTCACCAGGGAGTCTTTATTTCTTAATTTGTGAAGGACAGTTTTGCTGGATAGCATCCTTTTTTTTTTTTAAGTTTTTAAAATTTATTTATTTTATTTATTTTTGGCTGCGTTGGGTCTTCATTGCTGTGCATGGGCTTTCTCTAGTTGCAGTGAGCGGGAGCTCCTCTTCGTTGCAGTGCACAGGCTTCTCATTGCAGTGGCTTCTCTTGTTGCAAAGCACAGGCTCTAGGCGCACGGGCTTCAGCAGTTGTGGCACGCAGCCTCAGTAGTTGTAGTGCATGGGCTTAGTTGCTCCGCGGCATTTGGGATCTTCCTGAACCAGGGCTTGAACCCGTGTTCCCTGCATCGGCAGGAGGATTCTTAACCACTGTGCCACCAGGGAAGCCTCAGGATAATATTCTTGACTGGCACATTTTTTTTCCTTTCAGCATTTTCAATATATCATCCCACTCCCTTCCGGCCTCTAAGTTTTCTGCTGAGATATCTGCTTATTATCATCTTACGGGAACTCACTTGTGATGAGTTGCTTTTCTCTTGCTACTTTCAAGATTCTGTCTGTCTTTGATTTTTGACAGTTTTTTGATTAAAAGGTGTCTTGGGTGGGGGCTGTTTAGGTTCATCCTATTTGGAGTCTTTTGAGCTTCTCAAATCCATTTCCTTTCTCAGATTAGAAAAGCCTTTTTTTTTTTTTTTTGCAGTGCCACCTGGCATGTGGTATCTTAGTTCCCTGACCAGGGATCAAACCCACTCCCCCTGCATTGGAAGCACAGAGTCTTAATCACTGGACCAACAGGGAAGTCCCTATTTTTTTTTTTTTAAATATGCTTTGTCTCTTTTTGCTTCTTCTTGGACTCTCATAATACATATTGGTCCATTTTATGCTGTTTTATAGGTCCCTTAGGCTTTGTCCATTTTTCATCAGTCTTTTTTTTTATACCGCTGACTTGGTTAATTTCAATCATCAGAATTGCTGATTCTTTCTTCTGCCTGATCAAATCTGCTGTTGAACCCCTCTAGTGAATATTTCAATTTAGTTATTATATTCTTCAGCTCCCGTATTTTTGTATGGTTCTTTTAAAAAATAGTTTCTCTTTGTTGATATTCTCATTTTGTTCATGCATTGTTCTTAATCCACTTGGTTGTCTGTGCTCTTGTAGATCACTGTGCTTCTTTAAGACAATTAATTTGAATTCTTTGTCATATAATTCATAGATTTCTGTGTCCTTGGGATTGGTTTCTGGAGGTTGGTTTCTTTTGTTCTTTTGATTGAGCTATGTTTCTGTTTATTCTTGTGCCTCGTGATTTTGTGGTTGTTGTTGAGTTTTATGTATTTGATAAAACAGCCACCTCTCTCAGTCTTCTTACAGGGAAGACCTTCACCAGTTGGGCTAGCTGGGGAGTCTGGGGGCCTCAGAAATCCTTTTTGGAGGACGTAATTTCTCTGGCTTGTGCATGTAATTTCCCAGTTCGAATTGCAGGTTTGTTTTTCAGGTGCTTGTCATCTCTTGCTCCCTGTGGTGTCCAAGGCTTGTTCTCTGGTGCTGCAGCAGCAAGGTGCCACTCTCCCCTTTGTCCTCAGCAGTCCCCAGGCACCCAAAGTATGCTGTCTCCCCATCAGCATCCTGAGTCAGGTGAGACAGATACTGGTCCCTCAAAAGCCCTCTGAGAAGCTGGACTGTTGGACTCACACTTTATTCTTCTCTTCCCCTCCAATTAGGTGCCTTTGGACTGTGTAGAGATGTTGCTGGCCTGTCTGTGGCACTGCAGGCTCTCTGGGGCTGCAGCACACCACTC
Source organism: Lipotes vexillifer (assembly GCF_000442215.2). Taxonomy (NCBI): domain Eukaryota; kingdom Metazoa; phylum Chordata; class Mammalia; order Artiodactyla; family Lipotidae; genus Lipotes; species Lipotes vexillifer. Next base: position 182,329 of record NW_006790449.1, on the reverse strand, counting down.
CTGCCACCCGCCAACCCCACCTTTGCTTTCAGTGGCCCCTCGGCATCTAAACTCTGCCAGTTTCGTCAGGGCTCCAAGTCAGTCGAGGCAGAAACCAGCCACTCCAGCGGCCCTGCAAAAAGCCAACCCGTTGGATGCAGTCCCCTCTTCCCTACCCCTCCATTCCCCCAGAAGCCTCGAGCTGGTGACTTTCTCCCAACATGCTGAGCTGCTGGCTTGAGGGAGGGTCAGTTGTGGGTAAAGGGAAAACGCTCTTCTGTTTTCAGTGCAGCTGTTCTCAACTCTGGACTTGCCTGGGGAACTGGAACTCTTTAACTGGTTTCTGCTTCCCATAAAGGTATTTTGATTTGTAAGTGGTGTCTCTCTTGGGTCAAGGGCTAGGACTTCCTATCCCATCATCTGGCTGACATCCCGACCCCACAATAGTTTCCCAAAGGGAAACACATCAGGCTATAGAACCCAGAATAATTTATCAGAAATAAATCATTTACTGAGTTCTATGGAGTAGGGTGTATCCCTTAATATTATAAGCCCTCGTTTTACAGATGAGAAAGCCAAGGCACAGACGTAACACAACAAAATAGCAGGTAAAAAGTGACTGGTATGTAGTAGGCACTCAAAAATGAAAACGTTTTCTCTTAAACTCTTTTGAGATCGGGAAATTATTCTGGATGGAGGAAGGAGCCGTGAACCAATGAATGCTGCAGCTTCTAGAAACTGGAACGGGGTAGGAAACGGATTCTTCCAAGACCCTCCAGAGAAAACGCAGCCCTGCCAGCACCTTGACTTAGCCCAGTGAGACCTATTCTGGAATTCTGGCTTCCAGAATTCTAAGATAATAGATTTATTTTGTCTGAAGCCACTAAGTTTCTGGTAATTTTTTACAGCAGACATAGGAAACTAATATAGAAGTCTGAGTTAAAAAAAAAATACATTCAGATAAAATTACTTAGGAAACACTTTATTGCACAAAATTTACATCTGTTGTATATGATGAAAAGCATGGCAAAAACAACCTTTTGTTAATCCATTTTTCTTTGCGATTTTTCTGTGAAAAGTAAAGATTTCCTAATACATTCTTTTTATACAGTTGTTTAACAGTTGTGTTGGTAGTAAGTGTCTTGGGACATAAGGTATAAAACTGAAAACGGATCAGAAAAGTGCAGGGGGAAGACCACTGCCAAAGAGTAACCTCCAGGAACTCGGCATTTTCCATGGCAAGGCAGATGCTGAGGGGTCATCACACTGCAATTGAAGAACAAAATATTGTAATCCTTCAACTTTATCACTAAATCTCCTTTTAACACATATTATAAAACTGCCCCTTTGTTGTTGTTGTTCATTTTGGTTTTGACACTTCTAGCTGTGATTTACTGCAAGGAAAAAACAAAGTAATACATTTCTGTGTCTTTATATCAGCTGAAGATAAATTTCCTCAATTTCCAAGCCATAAAGATACGAACCAGAAAGGCTATAGAGTCCATGGAGCAAAATCAAATTCAAAAGAAACAGTGGTTAAAAAAAAAAAATCAATGCTGTGTGATTTCCATCAATTTGTTCTTCAAAAAAGCATGAATTAAAAAGACAGTCAACTACCATGTAAAGTAGGCTTAGGTTACTTCTGTTATGCCTAAAGGCTAAGTGATTTCCCCAGGTGTCATGCTCTTATTTCATAATAGAGAAAAGTATTTTAATTATAATGCATATTGAATAGCTAAAGTATTGCTCACAAAGCTTTATCTTTTGCTTAAAAAAAAGAAGAAAAACCTGAATTCCAAAGAGGACTTGTTTATCCTTATAAAAAGCTGCCTGGTATAATTAATGCAATACTAAGAATAAATACAACGAAGTATTTAAGGTTTTCCTATTTTTTTGAAAATCAGCCTTTATTAAATAACTGCAGACAACAGGTTGCTTAGCTGTCTTCTTTTGAAAAGTTCAGCTAACTTAAATTTTATATAAACATGTCTAAATTTAACATAAACTTTCACTTATTTGGTCTACTTATACAGTATGTAAAAATGCAAGTTTATGAATACATAACCAGGGAAATCAGAGACTTAAGCTTTAGTGAAACTTACACATGGTTTGATTATCTGAAGCCATTCATTAAGATATTCAACAAGACCTAATGCATCTGGGATATTGTCTCCTTCCGAAACGAATTTCAGCAGAATCACCATTGGGACTTCTTTAGAACAGCTACAACAATTAAAAAGAATAATTAGATATTCTTCTACTGATACAAGATGATGGTTCCGGTGTGCCTGTTTTTATAGCTGAGATAGTCTGCCAGGTTTTAGGCAAGGAGATGCCACATCACAAGATCACTTATGTATCTTCTATTTGTAGGGACAAAACTAGGAACCATGTAACACCCACCCCGGGCACATGAATGTTCCTGCCCCACACCAAGATTTGCGCTGGAAAATTAAAAGAACATCAATTTTGTGAGAAATATCTGTAAATAGCATGAATTTTAAAGCTACAGATGGTAGAGTTGCAGTGTCTTGCAGATACAAACATTTAATTCAAAATGTTTAATTCAAAACAGAATTTAATTCAAAACAGAAAACAGAATTCAAAACAGAAAACAGACCAAGAAATTAGTAGTGGTAGTTTCTTCTGGGTGACAGAACTGAGTATTTAAAATATTGTTTCTTTTGACTACTCTACATTTTCAAAATGTTCTATGAGGAGCGTGTCTTTCACAGTATTTTGTCTAGTGTTGCTAACCTTGTGGGCAAAGTTAACAGCTGCCCAGAGGTTGTTCTCTGCCCTCACGGTTTCACCCTATACTTGTGAGCTCAGGGTTGAGGAGGGCTCAGGCAGGCCCCAGGGCTCTTCCCCCAGCAGCTGTCCCCCTCTGGTTCTCTGCCTCATACTCCCCAGCTGTGTCAGCCACCCCAACTCTGGTCTCCAGTCCCCTCGACTTAGCAAGATGGCTGCACTCTGCCTGAGTCCCCCCACCCCATGCTGCAGTCCAGCAGGAAGCTGGGGCAATAGCAGGACTCTACTGCTTTCTCCCAGGCTTCACAGCTGTGTGCTGCATGGTGTCCAATGTCTGATGAACAGTTGTTTCATTAATGTTGTCCAGTTTCCAATTGTTTATGGCAGGAGGGCAAGTCTGCTATCAACTACTCTGACACGGTCAGAAGCAAAGCTAGGAGACTGACTTGCAAAGAAGCAAGAAGTCAGTTTGAAGGGGCAGAGTGTGGGGGGAGTGCGAAGAGAGCAGAATCCCCCTCCCCCCGTGGAGAAGGGCGAGACCAGCAAGGACAAACAGGAAGCGACATGGGGCCGACTCTGGCAAACTCTGGCAAACCGGGCAGGTTGTTGCAAAGGAGGCAAGAGGAGAAAAGGAGAGGGAACAACAGCAAGGAAGAATGCGACAGCTCTGGGGACACCGTGAGGGCCAGGAGGCCAGCATCTGTGCAGAGCGCACCCAGGGGGCCAGGCCAGAGGGGCCTGGAGGGCTCTGGATGGCACATTGCGGAGGATGAACCAGATTCCGCAAAAGGCAAGTAAAACTGCTGATGGATTTTACTCAGGGAGTTTTGTGATCAGTTTTGCATTGTAGAAAGTTAATTCCAGCATTGCGGCTGAGGTGGTCAGGGCAGGTCAGAATGAGGCAGTAGGGGATCGATCAAGAGACCCTGACAGCAGCTGCTATGGCCTGGACTGTGTCCCTCCAGAGTCTACAAGTGGAAGCCTCACCCACAGGCGACTGTATCTGGAGGCAGGAGGTTTAGGAGGTAATTCAGTGAAAGGTCACAGGAGAGGGCCCTAATCCGATGAGACCATGGCCTTACAAGGCGAGGAGCTCTCTCTCTGCTGCGTGAGGACACAGCCAGAGGTGGCCGTCTGCAGGCCAGGAAGAGGGCCCTCCCCAGAATCCAACCAGGCCAGCACCCTGACCTCCAGCCTCCAGAGCTGTGAGCAAATACATTTCTGTTGTTTAAGCCCCGCAGTCTATGGGCTGACAGAAGCGCAGGCCACGGGTGATGTGGCCTGAATGGAGCGAGAGAATGATTCAAAGCTGGAGATTGCAGGGCAGGTGTGGAGAATAACCAGGTGGCCAGGGCTTCTAGGCTGTGGTAAGAAAAGAGGTGAAATAATATATTATACTAAAGGGCATAAGCTAGACAGGGAAAGAAGTGAAAACATGAATGGAAGATAGACTAGGAAAAAAAGAAAAGTTGAAGGAAATGATGGTTTTAATATGAGCATAGATTTTCAGGTATAAAACAGGAGTTATTTAATGAGTACAGATCTAATTAGAACGATGACAAAGTTCTGAAAGTGGATGGTGGTGATGGGTACACAACAATGAATGTACTGACTGTCACTTAATTGTATACTTAAAAATGGCTAATTTAATGTTATGTACATCTCACCACCACCACCACTGCAAAGAGGACTGACTGCAGAGGTTGCACAGAATATGTATTATTCTAACATGACACACATAATAAAGCATTAAATATGGCTTTTCAGGAACCAATTCTATAACCACATTTCAATCTTTCCCCTGAATGTAACACAGTACCTATTTAATGAAGACATTTTCAGAGTTCCAGTAAGTACTCCAAACACTATCCCAGTTATCTTACTTTCATTTTCAGATAAGATGGGCAGCAAATATACAGGTAAGCTCACCCTTCGTCATAGAGTGTTTTTGTGATACCTCCTCCAGGAATACGGACACAAAACTCAGAATCGTCTATTTCAGGAATGCATGGGCTTTTTTCCATTTCTTCCCAGTTAAGGTTCTGTATTTTATTCTGAACACTTTTTTGCATGGAAGGTGTAAGTAGGTACCTGAAGGGAGTACTGGAAACAATCATATAATTAACTAAAAACTCACAAATACGTACATTAAGACAATTAACAGTTCTTTTAGCAAAAATTATCTTGTTCTCCATATATTCTGCTGCACAAAGCAAAACATGCGTTTCAGCAGTCTATGGAAGAGCAACATGTAAAAATATTGCTCTGACTTGCTATTTACAAATTTAGGGGAGAGCGGAGAGACAGGAAAACTTAACCCAAGGCCAGGCCAGTGTGAAAATGTCCACAGCCACGCTCCCACCAGGCCCACTGTGAGAATCCCAGAAACTTAGTCTTGAAAGCTTACTCTTAGCTAATAATTTCTTCATCAGAATTTTACAAGTGAAGAAATGATAATGCAATAAACTAGTTTAGATTTCTAAGTCTTGGATACTTTGTCTTCTACTTAAGAATTCAATCTGACATGCCTGGGAGCTATACTTCAAGGTAACTGGAGTTCTGCAAATACAAATGGTTGAATATATGGAAATAAATAGAAACACCAATCCAGTCTTTGAAAAACGATCAACCAATAAACATAGGAACCCTTTCTCCTTTCCCTTCATCAGCTGAGGTTTGTGGCACTGCCAGGCACGTGATACCACACAGCAGAGCACAGCCCCAGAACCATTCCCGCCTTTACCCTAGGATCCCAGTGCCGCAGCCCTGGGAATGTCAAGGGCCCCCCACCTCTACTCTTCCTAGCTCATGTTCTTTACCTCCTTCTTTCTAAATTCCAGGGAGGACAGGAAAGGATATGCATGGCTTTAAAATTTTATTTTAACCTTTTAATAGAGAAATCATCCTAATAACTGTATAAATCATAGCAAAATACTTTTCCAAAGACACAGACATACCTGCGGAGCTGGAGGTCATTACGGTGATATGAGTGGCTGCTTGAAAGAACAACAACTTTGGCACAGTTGCTGCTTTTCACCCAGAAAAGCAGTTTCTCACAGAATGACTTTGATTTATACTTTGTATACCATTGAAAGAATAAAACAAAAACAGAAAAGTTAGATCCTAGAGTTACAATAAGAGTAGTCTATATAGTATTTCACCCACGTTATGTGATGATATATAGTTTATATATACTAAAATTATAATTATTTTTATATCCACTTACCGTCCTTAGAATGAAGGTGAAAGATGAGGAGCAATGACTATTTTTTTATTTTTTAACATCTTTATTGGAGTAGAATTGCTTTACAATGGCGCGTTAGTTTCTGCTTTATAACAAAGTGAATCAGTTATACATATACATACATCCCCATATCTCCTCCCTCTTGCGTCTCCCTCCCACCATCCCTATCCCACCCCTCAGGGTGGTCACAAAGCACTGAGCTGATCTCCCTGTGCTACGCAGCTGCTTCCCACTAGCTATCTACTTTCCATTTGGTAGTGTATATATGTCCATGCCACTCTCTCACTTTGTCCCAGCTTACTCTTCCCCCTCCCCATATCCTCAAGTCCATTCTCAAGTAGGTCTTCGTCTTTATTCCCGTCTTGCCCCTAGGTTCTTTGTGACCATTTTTTTTGTTTCTTTAGATTCTAGATATATGTGTTAGCATATGGTATTTGTTTTTCTCTTTCTGACTTACTCCACTCTGTATGACAGACTCTAGGTCCATCCAGCTCCCTACAAATGACTCAATTTTGTTTCTTTTTATGGCTGAGTAATATTCCATTGTATATATGTGCCACATCTTCTTTATCCATTCATCTGTCGATGGACACTTAGGTTGCTTCCAAGTCCTGGGTATTAAAAATAGAGCTGCATAGAACATTGTGGCACATGACTCTTTTGAATTATGGTTTTCTCAGGGTATATGCCCAGTAGTGGTATTGCTGAGTTGTATGGTAGTTTTATTTTACTTTTTTAAGCAACCTCCATACTGTTCTTCATAGTGGCTGTATCAACTTACATTCCCACCAACAGTGCAAGAGAGTTCCCTTTTCTCCATACCCTCTCCAGCATTTATTGTTTGTAGATTTTTTGATGATGGCCATTCTGACTGGTGTGAGGTGATACCTCATTGTATTTTTGATTTACATTTCTCCTATTTTTAGTTTTTTAAGGAACCTCCATACTGTTATCCATAGTGGCTGTATCAATTTACATTCCCACCAACAATGCAAGAGGGTTCCCTTTTCTCCACACCCTCTCCAGCACTTGTTGTTTGTATATTTTTTGATGATGGCCATTCTGACCGGTGTGAGGTGATACCTCACTGTAGTTTTGATTTGCATTTCTCTAAATGATTAGTGATGTCGAGCCATCCTTTCACGTGTTTGTTGGCAATCTGTGTATCGTCGTCAGATGAATGGATAAAGAAGATGTGGCACATATATACAATGGAATATTACTCAGCCATAAAAAGAAACGAAATTGAGCTATCTGTAATGAGGTGGACAGACCTAGAGTCTGTCATACAGAGTGAAGTAAGTCAGAAAGAGAAGGACAAATACCGTATGCTAACACATATATATGGAATTTAAGAAAAAAAAATGTTATGAAGAACCTAGGGGTAAAACAGGAATAAAGACACAGACCTACTGGAGAACAGACTTGAGGATATGGGGAGGGGGAAGGGTGAGGTGTGTTAGGGCGAGAGAGAGACATGGACATATATATACTAACAAACGTAAGGTAGATAGCCAGTGGGAAGCAGCCGCATGGCACAGGGAAACCGGCTCGGTTCTTTGTGGCTGTCTGGAGGGGTGGGATAGGGAGGGTGGGAGGGAGGGATTTCGGTCTTCTGCCCATTTTTGGATTGGATTGTTTTTTTGCTATTGAGCTGCATGAGCTGCTTGTATATTTTGGAGATTAATGCTTTGTCAGTTGCTTCGTTTGCAAATATTTTCTCCCATTCTGAGGGTTGTCTTTTCATCTTATGGTTTCCTTTGCTGTGCAAAAGCTTTTAACTTTCATTAGGTCCCATTTGTTTATTTTTGTTTTTATTTCCATTTCTCCAGGAGGTGGGTCAAAAAGGATCTGTTGTGATTTATGTCATGGAGTGTTCTGCCTATGTTTTCCTCTAAGAGTTTTATAGTGTCTGGCCTTACATTTAGGTCTTTAATCCATTTTGAGTTTACTTTTGTGTATGGTATTAGGGAATGTGCTAATTTCATTCTTTTACATGTAGCTGTCCAGTTTTCCCAGCACCACTTACTGAAGAGGCTATTCACTATATATTCTTGCCTCCTTTATCAAAGATAAGGTGACCATAGGTGCATGGGTTTATCTCTGGGCTCTCTATCCTGTTCCATTGATCTATATTTCTGTTTTTGTGTCAGTACCATACTGTCTTGATTACTGTAGCTTTCTAGTATAGTCTGAAGTCAGGGAGCCTGATTCCTCCAGCTCCATTTTTCCTTCTCAAGATTGCTTTGGCTATTCGGGGTCTTTTGTGTTTCCATACAAACTGAAATTTTTTGTTCTAGTTCTGTGAAAAATGCCATTGGTAGTTTGATAGGGATTGCACTGAATCTGTAGATTGCTTTGGGTAGTAGAGTCATTTTCACAATGTCGATTCTTCCAATCCAAGAACATGGTATATCTCTCCATATGCCTGTATCATCTTTAATTTCTTTCATCAGTGTCTTATAGTTTTCTGCATACAGGTGTTTTGTCTCCTTAGGTAAGTTTATTCCTAGGTATTTTATTCTTTTTGTTGCAATGGTAAATGGGAGTGTTTCCTTAATTTCTCTTTCAGATTTTTCATCATTAGTGTATAGGAATGCAAGAGATTTCTGTGCATTAATTTTGTATTCTGCTACTTTACCAAATTCATTGATTAGCTCTAGTAGTTTTCTGGTAGCATCTTTAGGATTCTCTATGTATAGTATCATGTCATCTGCAAACAGTGACGGTTTTACTTCTTCTTTTCCGATTTGGATTCCTTCTTTTTCTTTTTCTTCTCTGATTGCTGTGGCTAAAACTTCCAGAACTGTGTTGAATAATAGTGGTGAGAGTGAGCAACCTTGCCTTGTTCCTGATCTTAGAGGAAATGCTTTCAGTTTTTCACCATTGAGAATGATGTTGGCTGTGGGTTTGTCATATATGGCCTTTATTATGTTGAGGTAAGTTCCCTCTATGCCTACTTTCTGGAGGGTTTTTATCATAAATGGGTGTTGAATTTTGTCGAAACCGTTTCTGCATCTAATGAGATGATTATATGGTTTTTCTCCTTCAAATTGTTAACACGGTTTATCACACTGATTGATTTGCATATACTGAAGAATCCTTGCATTCCTGGGATAAACCCCACTTGATCATGGTGTATGATCCTTTTAATGTGCTGTTGGATTCTGTTTGCTAGTATTTTGTTCAGGACTTTTGCATCTATGTTCATCAGTGATATTGGCCTGTAGCTTTCTTTTTTTGTGACATCTTTGTCTGGTTTTGGTATCAGGGTGATGGTGGCCTCGTAGAATGAGTTTGGGAGTGTTCCTCCCTCTGCTATATTTTGTAAGAGTTTGCGAAGGATAAGTGTTAGCTCTTCTCTAAATGTTTGATAGAATTCGCCTATGAAGGCATCTGGTCCTGGGCTTTTGTTTCTTGGAAGATTTTTAATGACAGTTTCAATTTCAGTGCTTGTAATTGGCCTGTTTATATTTTCTATTTCTTTCTGGTTCAGTCCTGGAAGGTTGTGCTTTTCTAAGAATTTGTCCATTTCTTCCAGGTTGTCCCTTTTTTTGGCATATACGTGCTTGTAGTAATCTCTCATGAGCAACCAAACCAAAAAACAAATCCACCAATGATAACAAGCGCTAAAAACTATACTAAAAAAACCCCCAATACCAAAAAACGCTGACAGAACCCTAGGACAAATGGCAAAAGCAAAGCTATACAGACAAAACCACACAAAGAAGCATACACATACACACCAACAAAAAGAGAAAAAGGAAAAAAATATATATACATATATATAAAAAAATAAAAAAAGAGAGCAACCAAATCAATAAATAAATCTACCAATGATAATAAGCTCTAAATACTAAACTAAGATAAACATAAAACCAGAAAACAAATTAGATGCAAAAGCAAACCACAAGTCTACAGTTGCTCCCAAAGTCCACTGCTTCAATTTTGGGATGATTCGTTGTCTATTCAGGTATTCCACAGATGCAGGGTACATCAAGTTGATTGTGGAGCTTTAATCTGCTGCTCCTGAGGCTGCTGGGAGAGATTTCCCTTTCTCTTCTTTGTTCGCACAGCTCCTGGGGCTCAGCTTTGGATTTGGCCCTGCTTCTGCGTGTAGGTCGCGTGAGGGCATCTCTTCCCCACCCAAATAGGACAGGTTAAAGAAGTGGCTGCTTAGGGGGCTCTGGCTCACTCAAGCCGGGGGGAGGGAGGGGTACGTAATGTGGGGCGAGCCTGTGGTGGCAGAGGCTGGTGTGATGTTGCAACAGCTTGAGGCGTGCCATGTGTTCTCCCGGGGAAGCTGTCCCTGGATCAAAGGACTCTGGCAGTGGTGGGTCGCACAGGCTCCTAGGAGGGGAGGTGTGGATAGTGACCTGTGCTTGCACACAGGCTTCTTGGTGGCTGCAGCAGCAGCCTTAGCATCTCATGCCCGTCTCTGGGGATCGCACTGATAGCCGCGGATCACGCCTGTCTCTGGAGGTTGTTTAGGTGTTACTCTGAATCCCCTCTCCTTGTGCATCCCAAAACAATGGTCTCTTGCATTTTAGGCAGGTCCAGAGTTTTTCCTGGACTCCCTCCCTGTTAGCTGTGGCACACTAGCCCCCTTCAGGCTGTCTTCAGGCAGCCAGCCCCAGTCCTCTCCCTGGGATCTGACCTCCGATGCCCGAGCCTCAGCTCACAGCCCCCATGCACCCCGGCGGGTGAGCAGACAAGCTTCTTGGGCTGGTGAGTGCTGGTTGGCACCGATCCTCAGTGCGGGAATCGCTCCACTTTGCCCTCTGCACCCCTCTTGCTGCGCTCTCCTCTGTGGCTCCAAAGATTCCCCCCAGCCACCCCCCGTCTCCACCAGTGAAGGGGCTTCCTAGTGTGTGGAAACTTTTCCTCCTTCACAGCTCCGTCCCAGAGGTGCAGGTCCCGTCCCTATTCTTTGTCTCTGTTTCTCCTTTTTTCTTTTGCCCTACCCAGGTACATGGGGAGTTTCTTGCCTTTTGGGAAGTCTGAGGTCTTCTGCCTGTGTTCAGTAGGTGTTCTGTAGGAGTTGTTCCACATGTAGATGTAGTGATGTGGTTTTGATGTATTTGTGGGGAGGAAGGTGATCACCACATCTTACTCCTCCACCATCTTGAAGGCACCCCACAATGACTATTTATTTTATCTTTACAACTAGAGGTAAGCTAAGTGTGAGGAATCTAGATTTCAGTTTCCCAGTTCTGTACTTCAGTGATCTATTGTTACTCAAAAACCACCACGTGGTTATCTATGAGACGTTCTTGCCAGAAATTTCTGCCCTAAATCTGATCAGAAAGAAACAGGTGAATCCAGAAGGCTGAACATCTGGCCTGGGTCCCTCAGAGGAGTCAATATTGTGAATCACAGAAAGAGGAGGGCAGCTCTACACTGAACACCAACTGAAAAGATATAACAGCCTAAGGCAACACACAAACCTTGCCTGGATCCAGAATTGAAGGATATTTGGGGAACAACTGGGGAATTTGAATATGCCGAATGCTAGTACTTAATAATTCACTGAATGCTGACTTTCTAGGTGTGTGGCAGTGTTGCGGTTGTGAGGTTGTGTGTGAAGGAGTCTCCTTCTTGTATGGAGTGAGCAATAATGATGTCAGCAGCCTCCTTTTGGACTGTTTGGCAGGAGGAAACTGCATGTACTTGCACAAAGAGAATCAAGCAGGTGTGGCAAGATGTGAACAGGTGACTGATCTGGGTCATAAAACTTGGGGGGAAAACCCACTTTATGGAAAGTCTTTTCAGAGACTGTTAATAAAATAATTATTCAATAAAATTTTAAATGCAGGTAAGAAATGGCTACCTTTTAAAAACAGAAGGGCAGTTTGTGTCGTGGTTAAGAGAGGCCAGCTCCAGAGCCAGGCTGCCGGGTCTAGAATGCTGGCTCCACCTATGAACCACACGGCTTGAGCAAGCTGCCTGAGCTTCTGTGTTTCCGATTTCTCACTTGTAAAATTAAGATAATTAGCATCTGCCTCCTAGGATTGTTGTGAGAACTGAGTAGAGCAACATGCTTGAAGTATTTAGAGTATTATTGGTGCAAAGAATCTATGCTCAAAAAATGTTTGCTACTTTGAAATCACTCTTTATTTACATCTATCAACAATTTCAAGGACTTCCCTGGTGGCACAGTGGTTAAGAATCTGCCTGTCAATGCAGGGGACACGGGTTCGAGCCCTGGTCCGGGAAGATCCCACATGCCATGGAGCAACTAAGCCCATGCGCCACAACTACTGAGCCTGTGCTCTAGAGCCCACAAGCCACAACTACTGAGTCTGTGTGCCGCAACTACCAAAGCCCATGCGCCTAGAGCCCGCGCCCTGCAACAAGAGAAGCCACTGCAATGGGAAGCCAAGCAGCCCCTGCCCAAAGCCTGCGCACCACAACAAAGAGTAGCCCCTGCTCGCCACAACTAGAGAAAGCCCACATGCAGCAACGAAGACCCAATACAGCCAATAAATAAATTAATTAATTAAAAAAAATTCATTTAGAAGTGTCTGAATTGTCCATCTTACTTCTCGAACTTACACTGATATTAGGAAGAGAACAAAAAAGCCACGTGGCACAATGTAAAACTGCTAGCAACTCTCACTGCCAAACTTTGTGTGCGATATTGTTAACTAAGGAAAGAGCGATAAATATTAAAATAACCATAGCTCCATTCATGATAGCCTCAAACTGGAAAAAAATCAAATGCTCCGTCAACAGTATGGGTAAATCATGGTTTATTTACACAACAGATTCATGCCCAGAGGTGAGAAGGAAGTAACTACCTCTACCTGCAACAATGTGGAAGCACCTTGCAGACAGAATGTGGAGTAAAGGAGGCCAGACGTGAAGAAGTGCACCCGTGAGATCCCGCTCCTACAACATGGTGACTGTGGGGGGGTGTGGAGGGGACCCCGGGAAGGGGAGACCTTTCTGCCCCCCTGAAAAGGTGGTACCTCAATCCACTCTACACCAAGGCTCTGTCTAGAAGCCAAGGATACAGGAGTGAATGACACCTTGTCACTTTTCTCAGGGAACTTCCATTCTATCAGGTGGGAAGTGAGGAGTCGTGAAGAAAACTAGCTCAGGATAAGACAAGAGAAAGGGTGCTGGGGGGAGGCCGTTCTGATGAGGGACAGTTAAGCAAAGACTAAAGGAAGTGGTCCAGGCAGAGAAACCACTGTGAAGACTGAGACAGGATGAGCTTAATGTGTTTGAACAGCACAGGGTGGCCAGTGTGGCTGGAGCAGGGCAAGCAAGAGGGGGAGCAGGGGACAGGCACGCAGGACAGCTGGACGTAGGGCCAGGGACAGAGCTGCCCCACAGACGCTCCATGGTAACCAAATGCTCTTTACGGCAGCTGCTCGCCACCCATGGCTGTGGAGAACTTGCAATGTGGCTACTGGGACAGAGGAACTGAATTTTTAATTTTACTTACTTTTAATGAATGAGTCAAAATTTAAACAGCTACATGTGTCTAGTGGTTGCCACGTCACAGATGTAGGGCCTGTCGGGCCGTGGTGAGGGCTGTGAACTCGCTTTGAGATGGGAAGCTACGGGCGGGTTTGGAAGGCAGAAGTGACGTGCTTTGATTGAGATTTAAAGGATCATGGGTGGAGCTGTCTGCAGGGCGGGTGGTGCAGAAGCAGAATCAGGGCATGAGGGAGGGGGTGGCTGGACTGGAGTGGGGGCAGCAGAAGACGAAAGAAGTTGGATTCAGAAAATATTTTCATATATATATAATTTTTATGTAGATGCCACAGGTTTGAAATGTAACTCAAATAGAATAAACCCGTAATATTTATATGCTTAAAGTTTTTCACCAATGCTACCTGAATCGGGAATATATAAGACCCAAGCTATATGTCCCAATTCCTTTCAATATATTCATGAAATAATACTAACAACTCCGAAATTTTGAGTATTTCTCTATAGAATCAGACCTTGCTTAACTGTATAAACATAAACAAAGAAATGATTTTTGAGTCTTAATGATAATGACTCAGTATTTTCTCATTATATTGCACTTTAATAAACTTAAGAAGGCAAAAATAACATACTAACCTTAATAAAAATGGATCTTAACTGAAGAGCCACTAGTTTCTTTGAAGGCGATGCATACACTGCAAGTCCAAGAAAATGAAACCAAATGATAGTTAAATTGAAGGAGTCATACAAGTGAAGTTATAATGATAAAAAGCTGAACTAGGAGAACTTCTGTATCTAAATGTTTTCAATAGTTAAAATATAGAACATATGCACTATATCATTTAGTTAAAACAAAACACTTTAATACCTCAGAATTCACCTGTGGGCTTTATTCTACAGAATACATTCAGTGCTGAAAAGTTAACTGTAAGAAAATTATCAAAAATTATTTCTCTTCTTTGACTGTAAAACCAGAGAAGTATTCCCCTGGAAATTTCTAGCATTATGACAAATGACATCATTCTTAAGACCGTTCTTGGTTTCTGATATTCTTTCCTCTTTTCTCTAGAAAACAGCAACAGTCATTGGGATTAGAACAAGGAAGAATAAAATGCGGCGAATGTTGGGGCTTCCCTGGTGGCGCAGTGCTTGAGAGTCCGCCTGCCGATGCAGGAGACGCGGGTTCGTGCCCCGTTTCGGGAAGATCCCACATGCCGCGGAGCGGCTGGGCCCGTGAGCCATGGCCGCTGAGCCTGCGCGTCCGGAGCCTGTGCTCCGCAAATGGGAGGGGCCACAACAGTGAGAGGCCCGCATAACGCAAGGAAAAAAAAAAAAAAATGCGGCGAATGTTAGTTGTGTAATAAAATACCTGCAATAGGTACAAGTGTTCTTTAGGAGTTTTTGAAAGACCTGAAATAACATGCAAAAATTTTTGTGAGTCGATGTGTGTGAATTTTTTCTGCAAAAAGGATCCACAATTTTCATCAGATTCTACAAGGGGCCCACTTTACTGATGCTTAAGAGGTCCTGCCCAACCTCACCTCCAAGAATGTGACGCTCCAAAATGACCCAAGGACAAAATACAGAGTGCCTGAGGACACGTGATTAGGCCACTGTGCCAAGGGGTAAGCTTTCAGTTACTGTAAAAAGATTACAAATAACCCTAGACTTGGGCACAGCCTTTGGTGGATCATGTCTCTCCTGTTATACAGGTCTTTTCGGGGTTGTCTCATTGGACTGGTGCACGTGGGGTGGCCAGGGCTGTGCTGCATCAGCGAGTCTGCTGACCACCAGGTATGTGTGGGGCAAAGGAGGCTAGAGCAGGAGGTCTAGGAATTAGGGAAAAGGGCAGGCTGAGCTTTAAAATATAAGATGTACCACTTTCTACAACAGCAACACTTGTGTTCTCCACCAGTGTATCACGAAGGTCTTTTTTTGTTGTTAAGACCCTGTTTTCCAGATCCTTTTTCTTGTCAGGTGATGTAACCATCGCCTTTCACATATTCTGGCTAAAAATATTTAGCTTTTAAATAATCAAGCCTTTATTCCTAACTCCAGTTTCAGAAAATACAGAAACTAGAGGAATGTGGCAAATGACACCACAGGAAGCAATCAGACAAATGTAGAAGGTGGGACATTCTATAGGACAATGTGTCCAGTTTTTTCCTTTAATAAATCAGTTTTGCAAAGAAGGGAAAGAGATTATGTAGGGTAAGAGATTTCAAAGGCACGATAATCAGAAGTACTATGGCCTGGTCTGGACAAACTAACTTTAAAGGACAGTTTTGGGTAAACTGGGCCTCTCTGAATATGGATAGGGTATAGGAAGATATTGCTAATTTTGTTAAATGCAATGGTGTTTTAGCTAGGTAAGAAAATGTACTATAAGAGGTGCATACTTACATATTTGGGGGTGGAATGTTGTGATGTCTATAATTTATTTCAGAAAGACACCTCATCTTAAAAAATAAAAAAGTGGATTAAAGAACTGTCTCCAACGGACCTGCTGCCAGTTTGTGTCAGAGGAAAAAGCCAGTGGGTCTTCTGCTGGAGCAAAGGTGCATTAGCAGGTGACAGGGAGGCAGGTCTCTGGGTCAGGCTGCCTCGATTAATCATGGGACCATAACTTCTCTGCGCACTAGTTCCCTGATCTATAAAACCACCCATGGAGTAGTTGTGAGCATTAAGTGAATTAACACATGTAAATGCACAGTGTTCAGCTCAGAGGAGATACTCAACAAATGACAGTTGTTATCATTAGTCTAAATATAAAAATTCTAGTTCTACCATTTATAGTCCTTTGTCCTTCAAGGCAATAATTGAAATTATCTAGTGTTAACAAAACCATCTTTCTAAAGTGTATTTCATTACTGCAAGCTAATGACACGGTTAGTAAGACTGACAAAACCCAAAATGCTTCCTCACATGTTTCTCAGTCCACCTACGGTCTTTCATGCTCCTCTGTCACCTTTGGCTTCTAAACCGAAGACTGAGAGGCCAAGGCAGCAGCTGCCCATCACGCGAAGTAACTGGAGGCTCCTTTGTTATCCTCTCCTCCCGAGGGGCGGTCTCATCATGAACACAGTGGTTGGGGGCTGTAAACTGTGTGCCCCAACTAACCCAGCTTGACAGTCCAACGAGGAACTGTGGAGACGTACGGTGTGGGAAGAGCCCACACCTACTGCAGTGTTAGGAAACTCGGCCTCTCTGAGCCTCGTCAGTGTTACGACGGATTCTATGTACAACGTGACAGGATGGCAGAGGCCTGTGTGAGGTAGTGTATATTAAACATACGGGACTGAGCCCAGTGGAATTCTCTCTCTGATATTAGTGATGCTTACCCATGCCAGTAAGGAGAGAAAATAAAACTGAGGATAAAAGGGGAAAAACCCCACGGTAAACAAATAGGTATCTCAAATTCCATCCAAGGATGGAACCACATCTCTCAAGGGAGCTGCCATTTAGGAAAAGCTAAGGCCTAAACCGGGCTGTATGCAGGAGAGGAGAACACAGTGTCCTGAACTCTGCACAGAGCCGGTGCCAGGTGCTGCAGGACATACTGGGAGGGTCTGGTTCTGATTTAAAACAACTCTACCTTGTAGGAGAATATAACACACCTTCAGCATTTATACTGAGTTCTGTTGAATTTTCTTCTGCGGTTGCATATGGATTGTTTCCAACCATCGGCACAAGACAATCAGTATAGAAGTAACCAATCTTATACATATTCAGTGTGGAAATAATCAGATCTATTGCAAGCTGGCCAACATTTCCAACAGATACTGCTGGCTGCAACAGTAAAATAATATATTCATTAAGTCAACCAAATTAGCAGCACTTTAAAAAGTTTAGTCAGAAGACAACAATCACAGCACTGGTACTGCACGCTTACGCTAAGGTGAATCACAGCTGGATTCTGACCCCTTCATTAGCTCCACCTTTCAGACTACTGATTGAACACTTACTGAATACCCCAATGGAATGAATCTTCCATTTCCATAACGTAACATGGCTTCCCTCTTTACCACTCCACTGTCAAGGGTACCACTAGTATCTTTTGGACATTACTTTCTCTATGACATTTTTCTTTTTCTTTTTTTTGCCAGGTATCTCCTGCAAAAACACTTCTCGTCTTTTGTGATTAATAAATATTTTTCAGGGAGATACTTTGAAATGAAGTCAAATTTCCTTCCTCAGTACACTATCACATGCTAATTTAAGCATTTATTGACATTTTCTTTCTTTTATGGCCACGCAGCATGCGAGATCTTAGTTCCTGGACCAGGGATCAAACCCATGCCCCCTGCAGTGGAAGGGTGAAGTCCTAACCACTGGACCACCAGGGAAGTCCCCATTAATATTTCTTGTGTGCACTATTATGATGAAAATTATCAAAAAGTAACTTTCCTATTACCATCATCCTTTTAAAAAACTAAAATATAATTGACATATAACATATTAATTTCAGTTGTACAACATTGTGATTCGACATCTGTACATACTGCAATATGACGTCAACAGGTCTGGTTAGCAACCAACGCCACACAGTCAGAAAAAACTTTTTTTCTTGTGATAACTTTTTAAGATCTACTCTGTTAACAACTTTCAAATGTACAATACAGTATTAACTATAGTCATCATGCTTCGAGTTACATCCCAGGACTTATTTTTGACTAGAGATTTGTACCTTTGACCCCCTTCTCCCATTTTATTCACCCCTGCTGGCAAGCACCAATCCATTCTCCATATCTATAAGTTTTTGTTTGTTTTTTAAATTCCAAATATGAAGCATTTCTTAACAGGTCCTTGTGTCCCTCCCCCTCCCAATAAATCCTAGGGCCTTTCTGAACCTTTTTCAACGTTCTAACCTTATTTATATACATGTGTTTCCAACTAAACTGCAAACTCCTTGAGGACAAGAATCTAGTCTTTTTTGTCACATTTTGACACCACAGAACGCTCACTGAGTGAGCCAAAGTCCTTAGCAACCCGTCCGTAGTTTCCTGGCTAATGACAACGATTCGCTAGCTTGAACCTGACTCCCGAACTAACTGAGAAAAGGTTTTCCAGGATGAAATGTAAAGCGAATGGCCCGCACTACACCAGCTGAGCACAGGTCACTCCCCCGCACGTTCCGCTCTCAGCCACCAGGACTCGGGGCCGTAGACCCGCGCGCGTTCGGGGACCGCCGCTGGGACCCCCCCACCCCGCCCCCTCCCCCGGGGCCGGACTCACCATCAGGAGCGTGCACCCCGCGAGGTCGGGGACGGAGTCCCCACAGGGGACGAACATGGTCTAGACGGCTGCTACAGCAGGAAGAGCCTGCGGCCAGAAATGAGGGAGGGCGGTGCGCGGGGTCCTACGAGGCCTTCGGCGCGGGATTCTTCGAGGCCCACGGCGCGGAGTCCTGAGGTGCCCGTGCCACCGCCTGCCGAGGCGGCGCGCGGCAGGGCCTGCGTGGAGGGGCGGTGGCAGGGGTGGCGCCGCGGGAAGCCGGCGGGCACCGCGCGGAGGCGGCGGGCGGGGCCGAGTGGGGGGCGCCGGCCGAGATGACTGACAGGCGGCGCGGGGGCAGCCCGGCCGCCGTTTGGAAACAGCAGTTGGCGCCGCCAGGTTTCCCCGCCTGCCTGACGCGTCCGCCCGGGAGCGTGCGAGTCGAGCGGTCGCGGGCTCTCGCTCCGCAGCGGAGACGCTGCGGCGGCCGGGGCGCCCGAAGGGGAGCCCAGCATGTCGCTGCCTCCGGAGAAGGCGTCCGAGCTGAAGCAGCTCATCCACCAGCAGCTGAGCAAGGCGAGGCGGGGTGGGCGGCGGGGGCCGGGCTGGGGCGGGAGGCAATCCCCGCGGAGTCGCGTCGAGCACGGCTCTGGGGCCGCAGGCCGTCGCTTCACCGGGGAGGTGGCGGCGGAGGGGCTGCCGGTGCTCTGGAGTGGAAGTGCTGCCGGTCCTTGGGGCTCAGCTGGGGCCCCGCAGCAGCCGCCTCCCGCCCGCCGCGCGCCTGTGCCGAGTGTCGGCGTCTTTCAGCCCCGCCGTGGTCCTGACACGGCACTGTGTCCCCCAGATTCATAAAGGGTCAGTCAGTTAACTCACGGTCACATCTAAAAAGTTGAAAGCTGACATTTAGCCTTTGATCGCCTCCTGCAGGTCTCTGCTCTACTCTAAAAAAGCTGGTTTCGTTTGAGTGTTATTTGTGGGGAGATGCTAGCAAAGGTAATAGATAAGCAGTAGAGCTTATTTCTAGAATTCGTACTAAAAAATTCATCTTTAAAGGTTTTTTCCTTTTAAAAACGTTATCTTTATTCTCAGTGAATTTCGGTGACAATTTCACATTTACTGTTACTTTAGAGGTCTTTCTGAATTTAGTCTACACTCTCATTATGATTATTATTTTTGGGGGGGCGGGTCAGTATTTTAGAAAGAGGTTAGCTAGTTGGCAATCTTTGACTGATTTGTAACGTTGTAAGCCGTAATGCGAGTTTTCTGCATAGATGGATGTCCATGGCAGGATAAGAGAAATCCTTGCTGAGACCATACGGGAAGAACTGGCACCTGATCAACAACAGTTATCAACGGAAGATTTGATCAAAGCCCTTAGACGCCGGGGAATCATTGATGATGTGATGAAAGAACTTAATTTTGTTACTGTGAGTAATCTTTTAGAGGAAAAAATTTGAGAGTCTTAAGTATATTCTCATGCTTACTGCTGCTCGTAGGGTCCATATTTGGGGCCTCTCCTTTTAGTAAAACTACTTTTTAAATAAGACCATTTTGTCTAGTAATATCCTTGTCTCAAGTGTGAGCTACTCTACTCTTGAATGGAGCAGGTAGGATTATGCCTCTGTGAAATTGGAGTTATGGACCTGATTATTCCCTTTACAGTGAGAGTTTTCTCTTGTTATTTTCTAGGTCTGTAACTTTAAGTATATATATTAGTCAAATCAGTTCACTCCAACCTAATTCTTTTTTACTAATATTCTATAATTTTTCTAGATTAAGCTTACTTTTAAAATAAACACATTCTTTTGGCACTGTGTTTTCTAAGATGAACAAATTATCATTTCTTTAAGAAAATAATTGTCTGCATAAGAACCTTCAAGTCTTTTCATACAAATAGGTCAGTAGTGAGGTGATAGCCTCTCAGTGCACAAATTAGTAAGTAGGTCTTCTTTTGAAACTGAGGCAATAATGAGAGACTGTGACCTCAATACCTAGGTAATATATTGTGAAAATTGGAGGGACTTCATAATACACCAGGGAATAAGTGTTTTAGTACAGCATCCTTTTTTGGTTTTTGAGGTTTATAAACTCATTTGTTATAAAAATTGACCTAGTAACAGCTTCTGCTATGTGAATGTGTCACTTCCTTTTTAAAATCAGTTCTGGTCCTGGTGGAATCACAAGCTGGATGTTACATGAGGTTTGGAGAAAATTTAACCTTCTGTAAAGTGTTAAGAATTTGTTTTAGCATTCTGTGGACATGGCTTGAACATTAATTCCTTCGTGTTAGACTTTAGGAGTGACCAGTTGCATTACTGTTTTGGCAGGCTTTTCATTATTTTAACTCTGCTAGCAAAGTAAGGACATTTTGAGGGGGTTTTATCCTATCTACTTTTGGTTCAGTTCTTAGTTCCATTATTGGCATTTCCTTGCTTAACTATAATTTTTGTTTTCTAATTTGTTTTGATTTTTTTCTGCCATTCTAGGATAATGTTGATCAAGAACTCCCTTCCTCTCCAAAACAACCTGTTGGCTTTACTGACAGACAGTCAACGTTGTTAAAAAAAAGTATGTATATTTCTTTTTAACATTAATTTAGTTGTGGATAGTACTGCATATTGATGGGCTGTACTGTTTGGTATTTGATAGAAAACATTTCGATTTTTTTTTTTCCAGAATGAGATACTTATATTTTTGTGATTAATCATCCAAAAAACTTAGATTCTATTTTGCATGAAGTATATCAGAAGATTTAATGTATAGCTGGGTGGAAGCAAAAACAGGACCACCTGTTTCTCATATTTTATTAATATGTCTTATAAATTGTACAGCCTTGCTTTTTTAATGGCAATGTAATTATCTAACAAGTATACTAGCTGAGTTGGTAATTAACTGAGTTGCTTTGTGGAGGTGAAGGAATGTTGGATAATCAACTAAAAAATCAAGGTATCCTAAACCTTGGCTCAGACTTCTTTCTACCTGGGAGAAAGTAGCCAGAGTGTAAATTCAGAAAAAGATATCGTATTGGGTATCTTTTCTTCGCGGGGTACATAGGCGCTTGGTATCTAGTAAATATGTTACTCTTTATTTAGTCTTTGGTTTTATTTCTGTCAAGTTATTATTTCCTATTGTCTTGATCACATTGCTTAAGTTAATTGGCAGTTTCCTCATATATATTGCTACACTTTACAGCTAATATTGATCCAACACGGAGGTATCTTTACCTTCAGGTTTTGGGTGGAAAAGCTTTCTTGGAACATCTGCAAGAACCTGAGCCTTTACCAGGACAAGCTTGTTCAACCTTTACTTTATGTTTACATTTTCGAAACCAACGTTTTCGTTCTAAACCTGTTCCATGTGCCTGTGAACCAGATTTTCATGATGGCTTTTTACTTGAAGTACACAGAGAAAATTTAGGTAAGGAGCAATAATAAATTGCCATTTAATTTTGTAAATCTTTGTTAGGTTTTATTGCAGTACAACTTCTGCAATAAACAACTTCTGCTTAAGGAGAGATTTATAATGGATGAATCTCCCAGTCTTTTATTTTTTTTCCCTCGCTGCTTTTTTCTACTTAAACTACTTATACCTACTTTCTTGCTTTATTTTTTGCAAATTATTTTTCCCTGAATATTATTTTTTGACTGTTTTAATGGTTGGTTCTTTAGTAATAAAAATTTAAGTGCTTGTTAGGTGGAGAATGAGACAGGATCCTTCTCATTTATGAAAGATGGCTAGATTTACGATGTCATATAACTTTTACAATCAAAGTTTAGATGTGAATCTATTACTCATTTTTATGACTTTAAAATTATGATGCTTGATTACTGTAATTATTTTACATTGTTTCTTTCTGTAAAGGTATGTTACGTATTTTAGTTGTCAGTATCAAAATCTTTATAACATATTTGTAAACTTAACAGTTTTATAATTATACATTCAGAATTTTAGATTACTGAGATGGCTAATGCACTACTAAAATTTTGTTATTTTTTACCCGGTGAAAAATGTTACCTTAATAAGGCAGTTAATGGCTTAAATTGCTAGCTCCAAGGTGCTGGATCTTTCAGTTTTGTGTAGATAATACAGTGGTTGTTTCTAGAGGCTTTGGGATAAAGGTATTTTATTCCTAAAATACCTTTATTAAAGGGGAATAATGGTATAATGGTACCTTTATTAAAGGGAAATATTAAAGGGGAATGTTGATATATTTGAAGCCCTTTTATTGTGGTAGCATATATTATTTATGTACTTTTGAAGAGCAGACTTACCTCTTAGAGGTCAGAAAACACCAGTATTCATTAAGTAACTAAGTAACTTGTCACAGTTCCACCAATCCTCTCAAAAGTTAGTGATACAAATAGGACTGTACTTTTATTCCCAGTCTGTATCATGCTTCTTGAGGCATTGCCAACTTGCTCTGTTTGATTTTATTTGTTTATTATTAGTATCCTTTTCAATGAATGTATTCTTTTACGTTGGTCTAACTGGATATGTAATGTGGTGTAATTTTTTTTGTTTATGTTGCTAGGTGATGGAACTAGAATGGCTGATTCAACAACAATGTTATCAATAAGTGACCCAGTTCATATGGTGCTAATCAAAACAGACATATTTGCCGAGACCACTTTAGTAGCATCCTATTTTCTTGAATGGCGATCGGTTTTGGGCTCAGAAAATGGAGTGACCAATCTTACTGTGGAACTTATGGGTGTAGGTATGATGATTAATATCACTGTTACCTTTTTATAGCCACAGTTGGTTTGTAAATACATTTTACATTTTAAAAATGCCTTTGTAAGCCAAGGGGGAAACGTGTAAAAAGAGTTTCATTGGAATTACAGTGGTTCTATAATTACAGTTCTATAATTACAGTTATAGAACTTCACAGTCACTCTGGCCTTGTCTAAAGGAAAAAAAATTTTTTTCTGTGAGATGCATAAAAAAATCTTGACGGCTTTTTTCCTCCAAATTTATTTGCTATAAAGAAAGTTAAGATTCTTCACACACGCACGAATGCACTCACCCATACGTGACAACCTCCATCCTAGCACAGGCCAGAATACTGTGCATCCTGTCAGTGCCAGGGCCTTCCTGTACCAGCGGTTCTTGCAGAACATGGAGTAGGTATTCTTCTAACCTTTTACAGGTGGGAAAGGGGCTCAAAGAAGGGCTAATTTGCTCAATGTCAGTATCAATGGTAGTATTGTTTGAGAACAGAGATGGTACCTGTCTTGTCACCATTGTTTTCCTGGACTCTTGCATGCTACCTGATATGTAATACATATTTGCTAGTGGAATGAAAAACAAAATAAAACCTGCACTGTTTTAAACACTACATATTATGCAATTACTGGGTTGATCAAAAAGATCTTATGGAAAAACCTGGACGAACCTTTTGGCCGACCCAATACTTGTGGTATTGAAATTTGGTTACAGAGTTAAACTTGGCCAGTGGACAATAGAGCTTTAATAATTTAGATTTTGATAAGTTAGAACCCAGAATACATTTTTCCATAAGTAAATAGTAGGGAGAAAGCTCTATGTAGGAGATTTTTAAAAATATATATTTATTTATTTATTTGGCTGTGCTGGGTCTTAGTTGCGGCATGCGGGATCTGAGCAGGGATTGAACCTGGGGCCCTTGCATTAGGAGTGCAGAGTCTTAACCACTGGACCACCAGGGAAGTCCCAGGATATTTATTCTCAAAAGAGATACCTATTATTTGTTTTCAAATATAGACCTAACACGATAGTCATAGAATGACCTGGAAATTTCTGATTCATCAAAGAAATATTAAATAGTTCTGGTATGAAGTATATTTGTTTTCTAATTCTTTAGATCCTGGCATGGATTAAAAATTTGTACTCACATGTAATGTGAAAAATGGGAAGGGATAAATGGAAATTACTGTATGTGACAAAATGTATAAATATTTTCTGAGAATGAGGTGTTAACAGTTGCTTTGTACTCAGCCATAAAAAGGAATGAAATTGGGTCATTTGTAGAGACGTGGAGGGACCTAGGGAGTGTCATACAGAGTGAAGTAAGCCAGAAAGATGAAAACAAATATCGTGTAATAATGCATATTTGCAGAATCTAGAAAAATGGTACAGATGATCTTATTTGCAAAGCAGAAATAGAGACACAGATGTAGAGAACAAATGGATGGGTACCAAGGGGGGTGGGGTGGGAAGAATTGGGAGACTGGGATTGACACATATACATTATTGATACTAAAAAAAAGAAGAAGAAAAAAAAACCAGTTGCTTTGACTTTGTTTTTAATGAAGATAAAAATCAAGAATCATAAATTCTTTAGGTCTGAAAAGTCCTTTAAAATGTGATTTGGAAGCTAAGAAAATAGGTAATCTCCTTATAACTAGATAAAGGCCTTTGAACAAAATAAAAACTAATTTGATTTGGTTCATTTTTAATATGAATATTAAAGATGACATTAAATATTATCTTTATTTCATGTAAGTGGTAAAGTACAAAAATTCTTAAATTACTTTGGTTAAACTTTGATTGACTAAATATATATAGTATTAAAACTTCTGAAGTTATATTTATTTACATTTACAGGCACAGAATCAAAAGTTTCTGTGGGAATTTTAAATATAAAACTTGAGATGTACCCACCACTCAATCAAACATTATCTCAGGAAGTAGTGAACACACAGGTAAATAATCCTGAATTTCTCTTCTTTGTGTGTGTGTTTTCATAGTAGTATATTTACCTGTTAATTGTAGAAAGTGTTCTCTTTTTAGAAAATTATCATTTGTTAGTTTTAAGCAAGAGAAGGACAATATGAATCATTATTTAAAAATTTTTGCCTTGGGTCAAAAATGGTGGCTCTGACTACTGTATGGAGACTGGATTGTCCTGGGAAGTGTGAGAACAGGGAGACCAGTTAGAAGGCCCTTACAGACAAGCAATGGTGGTGTCTTCAATTAGGGTACTGGTAACGATGGAGGAAATGCAGAGATTTGTTGCATATTTGAAGTAATTAATTAAGCAGAATGAATATAATTGATATATATTCTTTAAATTTCAAGCTTGCTTTGGAACGTCAGAAAACTGCAGAGAAAGAGCGGTTATTTCTTGTGTATGCTAAGCAGTGGTGGAGAGAATATTTGCAAATTCGACCCTCACACAATTCACGGCTGGTTAAGATTTTTGCACAGGTTTGTAAATTGTATGAGAAAAGCTTCACACCTGTATTTGAGATTTACTGTTGTAAATGTAAATTTCATTTAATTTGAATTTGTAAAATGTATTTATTCCAGACAAATGAAAGTTTATTTATAAAATAGAATGCTGATTTTGTAGTACTCTCTTAAAGTAGTAAGTAGGTGCGCGACATAACACAATCTTTGTTTTATTTTGGTTTTCTTTTCCAATTGTTTTTCTAAACCTTTTTTGAATATATTTGATTTAAATTAGATAAAAACTCATTTTGTTTAACTTGGAGTGTGTCCTTGATAGATACTTTGTACTAAATAATTAAGTACTGGGACACTTTGCAATTTATATATAAATTCAACTTTCATGTGCAGAATTGGGAGTGTAGGCATGTATTTTTTTATTAGGGTACTTTTTTAAGGCAAACAATATTACATGTAATAATTTTATTTAACCCAGATCTCTAAGCTGGTGATCAGCAATATTTTACAGCAATTTAGTTATGTATCTCTGCCTCTGTTGTTTATTTTTATTATAATTTAAAAATATTTATTTATTTTTATTTGACTGTGCCAGGTCTTAGTTGGGCATGCGGGATCTTTAGTTGCAGCATGTGGGATCTAGTTCCCTAACCAGGGATCGAACCTGGGCCCTCTGCATTGGGAGCACAGAGTCTTAAATGCTGGACCGCCAGGGAAGTCCTCTGCCTCTACTTTTTCTGTATCCTAAGCCCATTTTCTCTTATTAATGAACCAACATAAGATAAATGATCAGATCCATTTTTTTTTTTTTTTACAACTTCTGAGGAACCATTCAAATATTTTATATGTATTCAGCCTCGAGTAGGTGCTTTCATATGAGTATAGTGTATTTTGGGTAGTATTTCTCAGATCCTATACATTTGTCTAGCTTTAACCTACATTCCCTAGATTTTAGAACAGGCTAAAAATGGTTCAGTTTCTAGGTGAGGAGCTTGAGAATGGGAAACCTAGTTGACTGGTGGTGGAAATGCGGGAAGTGGCTTCTGACTTTCCAATAGCGTTGTCTATACGTTGAATGACTGGGCAGGTGACGTCAGGACAAGGGTGAAGAGAAACCAGTTGAGGTATAACTGGCTCCCTGCTGTCTATATAGTCTAGGGTGCGGTTATTCACTGCCCTGTGGAATCCCAGACCAGAGGGGGGAACCTGCACAGGGAGGGAGGGAGGAAGTGGAACAGAGAAATGGCACACGGAAGAGCTGAATAATGTCCTGTTGTGTATACATACACACCACACTTTCTTTATCCATTCACCCCTTGATGGACACTTAGGTGTTTCCGTAACTTGGCCATTGTGAATAATGCTGCAGTGACCTGCGATGGGTGTGCAGGTATCTCTTTGAGATGCTGATTTCAGTTGCTTTGGATGTACATCCAGGAGTGGGATTGCTGGGTCGTACGATGGTTTAAGTTCTTACTGTCACAGGCTTTGGAGTCACATGGCTCAGTGTTTGAATCCTGGCTCTGTTGTGTAATAGCTGTAGCTTCAGTTTCTTTAACTTTATTTATTTATTATTGTATTTATTTATTTTTGGCTGCATCGGGTCTTCGTTGCTGTGTGCTGGCTTTCTCTAGTTGCAGCGAGCCGGGGCTATTCTGCGTTGCAGTGTGCGGGCTTCTCATTGTGGTGGCTTCTCTAGTTACAGAGCATGGGCTCTAGGTGTGTGGGCCTCAGTAGTTGTGGCATGAGGGCTCAGTAGTTGTGGCACGAGGGCTCAGTAGTTGTGGCACATGGGTTTAGTTGCTCTGCGTGTAGCTTCAGTTTCTTTATCGATGAAATGAAAATAATAAGAGATGTTATGAGGATTAAAAGAAAAATTGCATGCACAGCACTCAGCAGCCTAGTGCTGCATGTCAGGTGAGCACTCAAGAAGTGGTGTCCAGAATTACTTCCTCTCATTAATGTATTCTAAGAAAAAGTGTTAAAATTGGGAATGATTAACCTGTCATTACAGATAATGTTTTCCCCTTCTCCTCCAGGATGAAAATGGGATAAATAGACCAGTCTGTTCTTATGTTAAACCACTTCGAGCTGGGAGGCTTCTGGATACTCCAAGGCAAGCAGCAAGATTTGTTAATGTCCTTGGTTATGAAAGAGCCCCTGTTATCGGAGGAGGAGGTAAACAGGAACAGTGGTGCACTCTGCTGGCCTTTCTCTGTAGAAACAAGGTATCCTACACACATAATAGAACTAAAAACCAGTACATCATAGTTATTGTGAGTTTATGGTATATTTGTAAAAGAATTAACTTCGGAAAAAAGTACGTATTGTCAATTTGAACAAGTCAGGATCTTGTTTTCATCATTTTCCTTAACATTTAAATGTCAGTACATTAAAAAAGAATTTCACATCTTTATTTTCTCATGAATTTCTTATTTAACATAATGTGATTTTTGTGAGGTTTAGGGACCTACAAGCACTATAGTGTCAGAAAGCAAGGTGGAGAGGTAAACAGTGAATTAGATATAGCACCAAGACCAGAACCATGGTCTTTTAGTACTATTCATGGGTTAAAATTTGCTTAGATGGTACTTTTTTTTTTTTAAAGAGAAAATGGCAGTTACAAAATGAATATGGAAAAAAATGTTAGATTGCATGGTATTTAGTTCCAAATATAAGTATATATTTAAGAATTTGTGTATATATATTGATGTTGAATGTAAATGATTTCAGTAAACTAATTTTATATATTATGGTATATTTTCTAATTTTCTGTGTTCTAAAATTTTGATATTATGAAAACAAGACTATCTTTAGCATTCCAACTCTGTTGAAACACAACAGAAAAAATAAATTTCTTTAATTTATTATTGTTTTGAAATAATTTTTAGTCTGAAGTTGTGTAAGTAGTACATATGGGTATTCTCAAGGCAAAGCTTATACATTGGAAGAAACCATTTAGATTAGAGATTGATTTGTCAATTGGAAAGATTTTTAAAGACAATTGAAAACAGTTAAACATTACTTATCAAAAGAATTATTTTGATTTATTCCCAAGTTGTAGTTCCCAGAAGTTGTATGTATGGATTTAAACTTAAAATAAAAATTTCAAATATAGTAGGAATGGTACATATTTTAAATTATTATCTAAATAATTCTTTTGTAAAACAGATAATCACCCCCTTTGATTCTCTGTTTTATTTTCTTTACCTGAGTTTATTTGAAGAGATAGCACAGCTTGACTTAGAAGTTTGAAAATTATTTAAAATATTTTTCTTGCACAAACAATAGCTTTACAACAGTAGAGGTGAAATTTCACCCCATAATTCTATTTTTCATCTATTTTTATATTTTTATGTTTCTCTCCTGTGTATATATGATTTTTTCCATAATTATAATTGATGTAAATAAAATTTTGTGCCCTGCTTTTATAAATTAGCATTATGTTTTGAACATTTTCCTATGTGTTGCTATAGTCATTATGATCTCCATCTTTTAATGGCTGAATAAAGTTTTCATGAGTTGATATACAAAATCTACTTAACTGTTTTGTTGTCATAGGATCTGTTTTGCCATCATAGGAACTGTTTCTTTTGGCTAAGTTAGGCTTGCTTCCAATTTTTTTGATATCACTATGAATGAATTTTTGCATTGAATGTCTTTGGTTATATTGTTATTTTTCTTTTGAAATTTTTTTCTAATATAAAATCTCATGTATAGAAATAACTGGGTCTAAAAGGTTGGATATTATATTTTTCAAAAGTCAATTTAACAATTATAAGGTGCTATTTTATTATTGTTAATTAAAAGACAGCAGTGTAGAGCCACTAATGCAAAATTTGGGGGGAAAGAAATCATCCCTCATTCTAACACTGAACTCAATAGTTATTTTTGCTTTTGTATATTACCTGTAGTCCTACACTTAAATATCTTCATATAATTATAGCCTTACTGTTTAATTAATTTTAATACTTTTTTCACAGAAAATGTCAGATATTTTCTATTATTTTTGTTGTTTCATAATTTTTTAAAATTGTGAAAGTAATATAACATTATCAAAGACAGTTTAGACAAGAGAAGGGGAAACTATATATATATATAATCTACGCTAATTGTAGCTATTGTTGGTGTACTGTTGTTCTTTTATCCAATCATTTTTTTCTATATATGTATTTCCTTAAGACGATCATGTATAGATAGTTTAATTCATTGTTTTAATTTAAGTTTGAGTATTTTCCCGTTTATTTTCATTTCCTACTGTATGATTTGTCAGCTTGTGTGTTCATGCTCTTTAGCTATTTATCTTTAAATTCTTGCTGCTTTCCTTCTATGTTGTATGAGTTCTTTATAAACTTTGAAATCTTAAAGTGTACCTATTATGACTATCAGATTTGTAGGCACTAACTTTGTAAAATAGGTGCTTTTAAAATTTGTATGTTCTTTTTTTCCCTCATTGTTTTAGCTTAACACTGGACTAATGATTAAAAGTGAAAATTTAATAATACTTTTTAATTGCAATTTTGTATTTAAATATTTAAAGAGGAAACAATATGAAGGAGTAAATAGTTAATTTTACTTCCTTTCGTTTCCAGGGAGACTGTGAAGACCATGCCAACCTCCTGTGCAGCCTCCTTCTTGGATATGGGCTGGAAGCCTTTGTCTGTGTCGGGACAAAGGCCAAGGGAGTGCCCCATGCGTGGGTTATGACGTGTGGGACTGATGGAACCATCACTTTTTGGGAGAGTTTAACAGGACACAGGTTTGTCAACTAAGTTTATAAGGATATTAACATGAAGGTGTAAGTGTTGTAAACTATAGGTTCTTTGTTTGTATTGATGATACTCAAAGACACGTACTGGTAATTTTGGTTATGTAAAAAATTACTTCAAGTAATATAGCTAGGAACTAAACTCTAAGAAAATTTGTACACCTAAAATGTTCTTTACCAACATGATATTAATAAAAAATGAATTATGTTTATTTTTAGTTTTGTGTAATTGGCTTATGTTTCTTCTTTTCTTTTTTTTTGGCTGTGCATGCCACGTGGCACGTGGGATCTTAGTTCCCCGAGAAGGGATTAAACCCGTGCCCCCTGCAGTGGAAGTGTGGAGTCTTAACCACTGGACCACCAGGGATGTCCCGGCATATGTTTTTCCTGATGATCATCCCTAAGCCTAAAAATAAATACAAGTTGTAAATCATTTCTTTTGAAAATTTGATGTGGTTACCAACTCTGTGTTGGTAAATCCACTGTACTTCTTTTCAGTGTCATCAGATTTTGAAAGAGCGAAATGTTCCCTCCTTCCTGGAACATTCTCTTCCATAGCTTCTCTTGTAGCACTGTGTTTCAGTTTTCATTATTCCTCTTTGGCTGTTCTCTGTTTTCCTTCATTTTATCTTCAAATGTGGGAGTTCCTGAAGGCACAGCCTTGGGCCCTCTTCTCATTTTCCTGGGTTTTCTTTTTCCTTGGTTGATAATCATTTTAATTAGTTGTACCTAAAAATGTGTAACTAAATTATTTTGTTATCTGATAAATGTTTTTGATCTTAATGCTAAACACAGAATATGTTCTTGTGTTAAAGGAATAAAATTGGTTCTATATTGTAAGATGTGCCATACAGTTAACATAGAGTAATCAAATTGTGGAAATAGAAGAAGGAAAAGCAAGTATTAAACTGTAGTCCTGGGAAATAGTTATGACCTTAAGTGTTAGAATAATTTTTTTCCTCAATAAGCTGCTGTTGTCTTAATTTTTAAGTTCTTATTATATAAAATTATGATTAACCTTTTTTAGGTATCTCCACAAACCTATCAGTCCTGATGAGCCTTCAGCTGCTGAACAGCCCAAACCGTTGTACCCGTATCGAACAATCGGTTGTGTTTTCAATCATCAGATGTTCCTGGGAAACTGTCAGCCCTCTGACTCAGTAGAAAGCTGTGTGTTTGATTTGAATGATGAGTCCAAATGGAAACCCATGAGTGAGGAAGCAGTTAAATCCGTGTGTGCTCCAGGGGCCACCACGTCCCTCCCTCCCTTCCCTCCGCTGTGTGCATCCACGATCGATGCTTCGGTAACAAGCAATGAAATTGAAATGCAGCTCAGGCTACTCGTGTCGGAACACAGGAAGGTAATTAACACTGACGTTTGTGCTTTCCTGCAGTTTTTTCATTTGTTTATGTATTTAATAATTTGGGGGGGCATGTAAAATAGTGCCAATCAATATTCTAGCCCTAAACAAAGCAAATTCAATCCGTTCCTTTATGAAGCTTGTAGTTTTGAAAATCATGAGAATAAAGTTCTGAGATTCAAAAATTTCTAAACTCACCAATACTTCGAGAATTTATTACTTCCTTCTAGAAATGAAGAACGGTGGACTTGTTCAGACTTCTGTGAATTTGGATTTCCTCTTTTTAAAGTACTTATTCACATCATTCCCCATTGAAAATATTGGGTTAATTTTTTCATATTCATTTTTTTCCAGGTTTGTTTAGTTTGTTTTGTTTTTCTATTACATTAAAGTAGGTAGATGTAAGATGGTATCCTCATTGTGTCTTTAATTTGCATTTCCCTAATTACTAATGAGATCAAGCTTCTTATTAGTCATTTAGATTTCTTTTATAAAGGGCCTTAAAGGAAACATAAAAAGAACTAATCATAAAGGAAAAGATTAGTATACTTTAAGAACATATGTTCATCAAAAGAAATCATTAAGAGAGTGAAAAAGCAGCCTTGGAGTGGGAAAAGTTATTTGCCACACATATAACCAACAAAAGACTAGAGTCCAAAACTTCTACAGAAGATTGATTTCTAATTCACCTTTTAGGATTCCCTAGTAGACTCCTCAACTTGGGTGAGCCCTGATACTCATGTTCCTTGAGACCATCAAAGGCAAGCTGATTATCAAGTATGTTCTCTGGGCTCCCAATTACTCTTAGCTTTGGCCTCTAAAATCTTACTTACTTGCCAACTCCTCAGAGCATTTAGGAATATGTTTTGGGAAGTATTTAATGTGGCATCTGTAGTGTGTTTGCAGCAATAGGTGGGTCAGGGCCCCAGCTCACTGCATCGCTGGAAGCCAAAGCCCCTGCCTTGTGCCCTCCATTGCTTGTATTGCCTTTTAGTTTTCTTAGCTCCTGTTCACAAATGAAACCAATATTTTATTACATTATAAGAGTTACTTTGTATAGAAAAAGAAAACAAAACTGAGCTGGATGCCATTGATGATCACTAGCTAAGTTAATGGTGTCTGTAAACCAGCAAGTGGGATTCGGAGGAAAAGTACAGGTGATCATAGACCTTGGAATCACTTGAAACCAGTTGTAACTGAATGTGAAATTAGATCTGTAATGATAATCAAAATATTTAGAATTTTGAGTTTGTTTGTAACATTAAAAAAATATCACATGTCTAGATAGCAATAGTTCATTTGATATTATAAATGACATTAGAATTGCCTTCAACATGTTTTAAGTTCCCTGAGGGCCTAAAGCCTTTGCTCTTTGGTACCTTTTACAGAATAAATGCTTGGTAAATATTTGAGTTTAATTATATATGCAATTTGTTTGTTGACTTTTCTCCCATACTACAGTTGAATTTATGGTGGGAGCAATCAAATTAAGCAGATTCAATCTTGCTAAACTCTTTAAAGTTAAATAAAATGTGACCTCAGGTGCCTTCCCTGGTGGCGCAGTGGTTGAGAGTCCGCCTGCCAAAAAAAAAAAGTGACCTCAGAATTCAGTGACACTCTGTCTTCTGCAGTAGGATGATTCCTTATGGTCTTGTGGATATTAAGGAAGTACAGGATTTGGAGCCTTCACTAACATCATTGCATTGGCCGATTTTTGTTGTTTCTCTAAGAAGTAAAACCTGATACCTGTGGTTCCTTTTATAATTTTTACTTCTGTGTATCCTTATAATAATAGGAAGTTAAGAAAATTACGGCAGGTTTTAAAAATCTTTTGGCATACATTAAAATAATCAATTATTAAAATAATCAATAAAATAATCAATTTCCCTTTCGATTGCTGTAGGATCTTGGCCTCACTACTGTTTGGGAAGACCAGCTTTCCTATCTCTTATCACCAGCTCTGGCATCTTATGAATTTGAGCGTACAACCAGTATATCTGCGGGCAATGAAGAATTTCAGGACGCCATCAGGAGGGCTGTACCTGATGGTCACACATTTAAAGGGTTCCCGATACACTTTGTGTATAGAAATGCGCGGCGCGCCTTTGCCACATGTCTTCGGTAGGTGGATTGTGACATCATAGATGTTTCTGACTTAATCTCAGCCATCAGTATGGTTCTCATTTAGGAATGAGTTCAGAGTCACACAGGCAGCTCTTATGATACATC
This sequence comes from Lipotes vexillifer, assembly GCF_000442215.2. Taxonomy (NCBI): domain Eukaryota; kingdom Metazoa; phylum Chordata; class Mammalia; order Artiodactyla; family Lipotidae; genus Lipotes; species Lipotes vexillifer. The sequence goes on along the minus strand of NW_006790449.1, from coordinate 148,173 downwards.
CTCCTGCCACAGGTTGTGATTCATTAGGACCGGAATGTAGCTCTAGAGTTCGGGATAATTTTCCCAATGGTTTTGGTGCAGTCTAGTTGAGGATCACTGATCTTATCTAGCGTCACTTTAAAAATTTATAGACTATGAGGAAATAGTTTATAATTTGAATAGTTTTACCAAAATTATAGAGCCATTGGTAGCAGAGACAGGATTTTTTTTTTTTTTTTTTTGTGGTACATGGGCCTCTCACTGTTGTGGCCTCTCCTGTTGCGGAGCACAGGCTCCGGACACGCAGGCTCAGTGGCCATGGCTCACGGGCCAAGCCGCTCCATGGCATGTGGGATCTTCCCAGACCGGGGCACAAACCCACGTCCCCTGCATCGGCAGGCGGACTCTCAGCCACTGTGCCACCAGGGAAGCCCCAGAGACAGGATTTTTAAAAATCTTTTTTTTTTAACATCTTTATTGGAGTATAATTGCTTTACAATGGTGTGTTAGTTTCTGCTGTATAACAGAGTGAATCAGCTCTACGTATACATATATCCCCGTATCTCCTCCCTCTTGCGTCTCCCTCCCACCCTCCCTATCCCTAAAAATCATTTTAAATACTGACTTTCTTGGGAATAAGAAAGTAAAACCTAAATTCATTTCTTAATTGAATACATTTTCTTTTTTTTGTAGGTCTCCTTTCTGTGAAGAAATAATCTGTTGCCGCGGAGACCAGGTGCGACTGGCAGTTCGTGTCCGAGTGTTTACTTACCCTGAATCTGCATGTGCTGTTTGGATCATGTTTGCTTGTAAATATCGCTCAGTACTATAGGACTAACATTTCTATAAGAATATACCTGTATTTTATTGGAATTTTACACATTGTATTGATACATTACTAGCTGTTTAGAGGTTCATTATTATTATTATTTTTTTTTTTTTTCTTCGGTACGCGAGCCTCTCACTGTTGTGGCCTCTCCTGTTGCGGAGCACAGGCTCCGAGGCGCAGGCTCAGCGACCATGGCTCATGGGCCCAGCCTCTCCGCGGCATGTGGAATCTTCCCGGACCGGGGCCCGAACCCGTGTCCCCTGCATCAGCAGGCGGACTCTCAACCACTGCGCCGCCAGGGAAGCCCATGAGGTTCATTATTTTAAAAAGCACAGTCTGGCTTGGATGTCATATTTCACTTTTGTATATACCTGACTAATAATGTTTGAAAAAAAATCATGATGTGTGTATTTAAAAATTAAGGATGAAAAACTTATATAAATCTGAGTGGAAGTTAGTATAAATTAAGTGTGTATTCTATTTTAGTAAATGCTACTTTGTTTATAGGTAGTCAGTAGTTTAAATATGAATATAAAATTTACTCAGTTTTCTTTACATTAACAGGTAATCAGAAAGTTATTTGTCTAAGGGTTTGAGCCATAGTAAAATTAATATGATTATTATTTTTCATAGATTAATGGGATTATTTTATATGTTAGGAGACTTTAACTTCACAACAGATTTATTTATTACATAGGTGAAAATACATTTTTTTTTTTGTGGTACGCGGGCCTCTCACTGTTGTGGCCTCTCCCGCTGCGGAGCACAGGCTCTGGATGCGCAGGCTCAGCGGCCATGGCTCACGGGCCCAGCTGCTCCGCGGCATGTGGGATCTTCCTGGACTAGGGCACGAACCCGTGTCCCCTGCATCGGCAGGCGGACTCTCTACCACTGCGCCACCAGGGAAGCCCGAAAATACATTTTGATGAATTTACCACTTTTGTGGTTTATCCATAACCATAGGGATATTTGTGACTTTCCAGAGAGTTATGGGAAGATATGGATGAAGGAGCAGGGAAAAAACTAGTACCAGAAAAGCATAAATATTAGTAACAAAGCAAACTGCACTTGAAAGTACACAAATAATTTATAAATATTTGTTAGTTTGATTCATTATAAAAGTGAATTGGGTATTTTATTTTATTTTATTTTATTTTTTATATGTGGATCAGTGCTATTTATTTGTTCAATTTTTTAATTTTATTACAGTTGATTTACGACATTGTGTTTGTTCTGTTTTTCATTTCAATTTGTAGACTCTTCCCTCCATACTTTGTTCTTTTGTTTTGTTTTGTTTTGTTTTTTTGCGGTACGCGGGCCTCTCACTGTTGTGGCCTCTCCCGCCGCAGAACACAGGCTCCGGACACGCAGGCCCAGCGGCCACGGCTCACGGGCCCAGCCGCTCCGCGGCATGTGGGACCCTCCCGGACCGGGGCACGAACCCGCGTCCCCTGCACCGGCAGGGGGACTCCCAACCACTGCGCCACCAGGGAAGCCCAAATTGGGTATTTTAGAAAAAATTTATCATACCCTTTTGTTATGATGTTGAGAAGTTGTTTTCTGTAATTAATATTTTGGCAGTCTGTTGCTGGCTGATTTTCTGTGGTCAGAGGATTCATTACTAGCCTCTCATGGAGTCCATCTTCTGAAACCAGTTTTTCTTTCTTTCTTTTTCCCTTTGTGGTAAAAACATCGATGTATATATGATAAATCTAAATCAGAATTGTGTGTGAGGCTACTGAAAAATAAGCCTCTGTGAGCGCCTCCATGCCGATGTTTGATTTTAAATTGAGCACAGTGAGCGTTGAAGAAACAGACTGTAGCAGTTTGACTGTAAGAAGCTGCCTGACGGATTACTTTGCAGGTCCGTCAGCCTCTGCACAGCTCTCGGTTCAGTTCCTTCTCCCACTGGGCTTCTTAGGAAAGTGACTGTGTACAGTTGGCTGTGCAAGTTATTCTTTTCATCACTTTAATTCACCATCACAAATAAGATGATTTAATGTTTTAAAAATTAAAGATATCCTAAAATTTACTTTTTTAATTTTTACATATGATAACTATTTATGATTTCACTTGTTTAAAAAATCTGAAAATATCTCTCCTATATCAATTTTTGTTGAAAACAATCAGGAGTTTCTTGAGAGACTGACATGACTTTAGAGGATTAGCGAGATATGAGTTAGACTTTTACTCTGTTGCTGGAATTACTCACAAAGCTGTTGACAGAGAAATTGGCTTGTAGTTTTCAACTTCTGGAACAAACTCTTTATGAGGCACGTACTAAGAGGCAGACTGTATAATATATGAGATCAAGGCCATGTGTTATCTTTGAGGCTGGGCTTTCTACCTTATTGTGCCAGAGTAACACAGGTACTTATAATGCGCCTTCGGTGTAAATTCTAAAATAAATTTCCTTTTTATGCACTTTAATAGAGTCTGGCATGAATTAATATTTTCCTTTAATGATGGTTTATTTCCAAATATTATTTCAGTCCTTTTATCACTAGAATTCTGCTATTCTTCTTACTAATATTTTTTCTTTTTAAAAATAAATTTACCTTGTATATTTAGCTCTGTCATAAAAATTGTTTTCCTATTAAAATTGTAAACTTTTTAAAATATAATGCTTCTATTGTGTTCTTTTAAAAAATACTTATTTATATATTTATTTGGTTGTGCTGGGTTTTCTTTTTTTTAACATCTTTATTGGAGTATAATTGCTTTACAGTGGTGTGTTAGTTCCTGCTTTATAACAAAGTGAATCAGCTATACATATATCCCCATATCTCCACCCTCTTGTGTCTTCCTCCCACCCTCCCTATCCCACCCCTCTAGTTGGTCACAAAGCACCGAAGCTGATCTCCCTGTACTATGCAGCTGCTTCCCACTAGCTATCTATTTTATATTTGGTAGTATATATAAGTCCATGCCACTCTCTCACTTTGTCCCATGCTGGGTCTTAAGTTGCATTAGGTGGGCTCCTTTAGTTGCAACTTGCTGGCACCTTAGTTGCAGCAGGCGGGCTCCTTAGTTGTGGCATACGAACTCTTAGTTATGGTATGTATGCATGTGGGATATAGTTCCCTGGCCAGGGATTGAACCCAGGCCCCCTGCATTGGGAGCGCAGAATCTTAACCACTGCACCACCAGGGAAGTCCCTAATGTGTTGTTTTTGACAATATATACACTAACATAGTTCTCTCTACATATGTAATATATAATAGGTATATTTATTTCATAGAATTTCAGAAACCTAGAAGCTTCATTAGTCAAGCATGAACTTGTTGAATAAAACTTAACTAAATTCAGTTTCAACTAACTGAACACTCCAGGTGCTTTTAAGATATTTTCTAGTATTGAGGTATACATTTTTAGCTATGATCTGCAAAAGCATCTATAACCTGGCAGTTCTGGAAGGTACACACATTTGAAACCCATTTTTCTACTTCTTAACAAAGATAAGAGTTGAGCCAAATGAACTGAAGGCTTATATCTGAAAATAATATATCTCATAAAGTAGTATCCTGTGCCAGATATCTCACTATTGGAAGACATTAGTTATGAAACATGAATTGCTTAAACTAATTCAAACTTCTGGTTTCATGCTCTACTAAACAAGAAAATAGCTTAGGTTAGACTACAGTTTGCAGTTTCATAATTTTTTTTTTAACTCAGGTAACAATTTTGTACTTTCTACTTAAATAGATAAGTATAGGAGTTAGATCTGTTTTTTAACATGCACCTACCTGTTATACCAATGAAAGTAGCATTGCTTTCCAGCAGTTGGTAGTTAAGAAATCATTTGAGACTAGCCAAAGCGTATATAAAATCTTAACAAAATAACCAAACACATGAACTAGAAGCCATCCAATTTTGAAGAACCTTAACATATAGTTTATAGCATACTCTACATCTAGAGCACAACTTCAGTTATAATTACAAATGCATGTTTCTGTTGTGCTGGTCTCTTCTGTTGTGCTGGTACCATACATTTTAATTATCACTACTTTGTTGTAAGTTTTGAAACTGGGAAGTGTGAGAGTCTTCCAACTTTGTCCTTTTTCAAGATTGTTTTGGCTATTCTGGGTCCTTTGCAATTCCATAAGAATTTTAGAATCAGCTTGTCAATTTCTACAAAAAGGCAGGCAGGATTCTAGGTTGCCTTGAATTTGTGCCTTGCTTTGGCTAGTATCACCATCTTAATAACGCTAAACCTCATGATTCATGAGCTTGGGTTGTTTTCACATTTATTTTAAATCTTTAATTTCCTTCAACAATGTTCGTAGTTTTCAGAGTGTAAGTTTTGTAGTTCTTTTGTTAAATTTATTCCTATTATTCTTTTTGATGCTATTGTAAATGGATTTTTCCCCTTAATTTTATTTTTGCATTGTTCATTGAATGTGTACAGAAATACAATTGATTTCTGTATATTGATGTATCCTGCAACCTTGCTGAACTCACTTATTCTAATAGTTTTTTTCTTTTGGTGGATTCCTTAGGATTTTCTTTATACACAATCAAGTTATCTGAAGGAGAGATAGTTTTACTTCTTTTCCGATCTGGATGTATTTACTTATTCATTCACTTATTTGCCTAATTGCCCTGACTGGTACCCCCAAGCACAATGTTGAATAGAAGTGGTGAAAGCGGACATACTTGTCTTGTTCATGATCTCAGGGGAAATCATCTAGTCTTTCACCATTAACTGTGATGTTAACTGGTTTTTTCATTGATGCCCTTTATTAGGTTGAGGGAGTTCCATTTTACTCCTCCTTTAAAAAATTTTTATCACAAAAGGGTACTGGGTTTTGTCAAATACTCTTTCTGTGTCTATTGAGACGATTATGTGATTTTTGTTTCTTATTCTATTGATATGGTGTATTACATGAATTAATTATCAAATGTTAAACCAACTGTGAATTTCTGGGACAAATTGTACTTGGTCAAGGTGTATAATTCTTTTTATATGTTGCTGTGTTCAGTTCTCTAGTACTATTTTGTTGAGGATTTTTGTGTCCATATTCATAAGCGATACTGGTTTGTAGTTTACTTTCCTTGTGATGTCTTTGATTTTGTTATCAGAGTAACACTGGTCTCATAAAATGAGTTGGAAGTGTCCCCCCCCCCCCGCCCCCTGCTTCTATTTTTGGGGAAGAGTTTGTGAAAATTTTTTGTCATTTCTTACTTTAATTGGTAGAATTTGGAAGCCATCTGGGCCTGGGTGTTACGTTGTGTAGTTTTTTGATTACTAAGTCAATCTCTTCAGGTGTTATAGGTCTATTCAGATTGTCTATTTTTCTTCTTAAGGCAGTTTTGGTAGTTTGTGTCTCTATAGGAATTTGTCCATTTCATCTAAGTTACCTAATTTTGATGTATAATACAATTGTTCATAGTATTCCTTTATACCTTTTTATTCCTATAAGGTCAATGGTAATGTCCTCTCTTTCATTTCTTATTCTAGTAATTGGAGTCTGCTCTCTCTCCCTTTTTTTTCCTTGGTCAGTCTAGCTAAGGGTTTGTCAATTTTGTTGATCTGTTCAAAGAATTGGGTTTTGGTTTTATTGATTTTTCTTTGTTTTTCTATTCCCTATTTCATCAATTTCCACCCTGATCTTTGTTATTTGTGTCCTTCTTGCTTTAGGTTTAGTTGCTCTTCTTTTTCTAGTGTAAGGTACACAGGTTATCGATTTGAGATGGTTCTTCTTAATATAGTCATTTACAGGTATAAATTTTCCTCTAAGCACTGTTTTAGGTGCATCCCATAAGTTTTGGTATGTTGTTCTTCATTTTCCTCTATCTCAAAGTATTTTCTGATTTCCCATTTGATTTCTTCTTTAACCCATTGGCTATTTAGGAATGTGTTGATTTCCATGTATTTGTGAGTTACCCAATTTTTTCCCCTGCTACATTGATTTCTAATTTCATTCTATTGTGGTTGGGGAACATACTCTGTATTATTTCTATCCTTTTACATTTATTGAGGTTTGTTTTATAATATACTGCTTATCCTGGAGAATGTTCACGTGTGCACTTGAGAAAAATGTATATTCTGTTGTTGGGTGGAGTGTTCTCTAGATGCCTGCTGGGTATAGTGTTGTTCAAATATTTCCTTGCTGATCTGTCCATTAGTGGTTCTAACCTAGTTGTTCAATCACTAATGAAAGTGGAATATTGAAGTCAACAGCTGTTATTGTTGAATTGCCTATTTCTCCCTTCATTCCTGTAAGTTTTTTTTTTTTTTTTTGCCATTCCATGCCACTTGTGGGATCTTAGTTCCCTGACCAGGAATTGAACCCAGGCTCACAGCAGTGAAAGTGCAGAGCCCTAACCACTGGACCACGAGGGAAGTCTACATTCCTGTCAGTTTTTGCTTCATGTATTTTGGTGCTCTGTTATATATATTTATAATTGTTATATGCATATATCCTTTTATCTCTAATAATATTTTTATTTATGTATAATAATACTTTTGTTTTAAACTCTGTTTTGCTTTCTTATGGTTGCTGTCTGCATGATTATATCTTCCATCCTTTAACTTTCAAGTAATCTGTATCTTTCAACATAAAGTGTATCTCCCATGGATGGCATATAGTAGAATCTTGTTTTTTTTCCACTCTGCCTTTTGACTGGATTGTTAAATATATGGAATTTTTAATTTTTTAAACTAAAGTTGTAAATAATGTTTCAAATCAAACTTGATTACTTTTTTCTGGCATTATATTGCTAAAACTAGTGTCTTTGGATTAGTTAAAACATGTTAAATTGGAACCTTCAGTTTTTAATAAACCTGATTGTAAGAATTGGTTAACTAGCTTGTATATTACAAGTAGAGGTTGTTTTAAATATGGTAGATGAAATTAATTCAGTAGTTACTTCTTTTTACCTTTTTTTTTTTTTTGCGGTACGCGGGCCTCCCACTGTTGTGGCCTCTCCCGTTGCGGAGCACAGGCTCCGGACGCGCAGGCTCAGCGGCCATGGCTCACAGGCCCAGCCGCTCCGCGGCACGTGGGATCCTCCCGGACCGGGGTACGAACCCGTGTCCCCTGCATCGGCAGGTGGACTCTCAACCACTGCACCACCAGGGAAGCCCAGTTACTTATTTTTAATTTTCCATGGTAATATTAGGTTCTTTTTCAAAGACTTACTCAGAATTAATTAAAGTCTTTTTGAGATATTGAATGTCTTCACATGTTATATTTTTGTTCTAAAATATGTATAATAGAGATTCCAATCAGTTGGTACTCTACTTAATCACTGAAAAATGCTAGTTTTCATGTTGTGGTCTGTACAGGTAAAAGTTGATGGCCAGCTACGGTCTTATATCTGAGTTGATAATGACAGGACTGCAGCAGGCTGATCTTTCTGGGCCAGGCCTCATTTGCCTGTTTGTAAAATGAGATTATGAGAGGGGACCTGCCTGGAGTTGTGGGTAATCTCTTTTAATACACTTTTATTACTTTATAAGTTCTTCTTAGTTATTTTACACATTTTTAGGTGCTTTGAAAGAATTTCATTTAAATATTAATGTGTTAATTTACTGTAAAATAATTAAGGCAAACTTAAGGTGCTAAGCCTATGCTGTTAGGTGTTTAGTTTTGTCATGTTTATTGTCTTGCATAATGACATGCTTTCTTGAGTGGAGAGAAATCAGTGGAAGTATAAATAGGTGGCTGAGAATTTCAAATATCCCTAGATATGCTTGTAGGATTGTTATATAAATGAATGCCTTCTATCTTATGTGTTAAATCAGAATAAAAGTTGTGAATAGTTGGCCTACATTATCTGGGTGGTTACTTTGGTGCTGTGCTGTGGATGAGGAAAGTTGGCCCAATATTTATAATCCTGTAACATAAGTAAAATTAAAATTTGCCTCTGCTAAAAAGAAAAAAATATATATAATTTAGTTAAAACTGAAAATGTCAGTGGCATTATGAAAGTATTACAGTTGAAGAATGACCATTACTTACCAAATCTTGCAAGGGAATAATAATACCATTAAAAGAATAGTGAGGAAGTTTGTTTAAAATATTGTAGAGCTTCAGGTTGAAATCTGGGAGTCATGTCTTTATGAATTTCAATGTCAATGATTTTCTTCTCTTTAAAAGGATTATGATGACTAGGCAGAAAGTAGGAGCAAGGGTTACAACTTTCAATTCTTGAGAAAGATGTGCTCCATGAATGACTTTTGAGAAAGGATCAAGAGGGCACAGGAATTCAGGTTCACAGAACAGTGAGTGAATAAATATGAGTACAGCCGTACCTATGACCTTGCACAAAAATTACCAAGGCAAGGCTTAGAGGTTAACTAGAAGGTGCTTAATTCATTGCTTATTTAATTAGAAGGTGAGCCACATGTGTGTTGGTTACCTGTTGACTTTGGAAGAGAAATGAGCCTTTCACAGGGTCAGAGTAGAATTCTAGATGTGAGAGCAGCTCTAGACTTCTACCTGTGTACATTGGGGGAAAAAGACAAGGTTTTTTGAGCAAAAAGAAAGGGCCATTTTTCTTTTTCTTTTTTTGGTATAAAGATAAAAAGAAATTAACAGAGGTTTGAAAAAAATAGTTTAGCTTTGTCTCATCAATAAGGTATGAGTTTGGCCTGAAAATGGATTGTCTCTTTACCTTAAACAACCCAAAACTCTGGTCTCTTAACAGTTTTACTGAGAATCTATATTTTCAAGCAATTATTGTTAAACATCAACATTTTTCTATGATATATTTGTGCCTTATGTTATTTTCTATTTCCCATTGGAATTAAGAAGTAAACTGTTTATCCTAACTTCTGAAATCCAATGAGAACTAGGCAATATGGCTAAAAAAGAGCATCTGGAAAGCTTATGTTATAGGAAGTATATTTGAATTACTTTCGGCAACTAGCAGTAATTTAAAGTAAATCACATATCTCCTGCAGACTCAAATTTCTCTAAGAGTAAAATAGTGGCTTGGCTTAAAATTTAGATCTATGAGATCTAAATTTTCCAAATCAAATCTCTCCTTGTTGGTTTTAAAATAATTGTTTCAAAGGAGAATCACATAAAGAAGTTGAAACATGACTATTGTTTGGCCTAGGATTTTCCAGAGTCCCCCATGGACATACCGATACGCTACTGTTCATATGTTTTACCTCACTCCTCTACTTTTCCTCAGTTTTTATTAATAGGTATATAAATTTATCTAATCAAGGTAGGATAGGTAAACTTACATATTAGATGCAGAATGAAAATGTGGAAAAACACTGGTTTAGGTTATAACTTAGTAAAAGGGCATTAATGGATATTTACTAAATGTTTTCCAATAAACATGTATCCTTGCCATAAGAAAAAAGCTAATTCTTTACAAGTTTATAGACTTGAGGAAACCAATTCTGCTGTGTTCTTATCTGGCCTATGTACTTCTAGTTCTGCATATAAGGTTACATGCTAATTTTCATGACAGATTTTAAAGATTTTGGTTAATATTCAATCTGATAACTGATTACAAGAGATGAGTTTCAAATTGCATTTAGGATTGTTGATGGAATTCACCTCCTTAGAAGAGTGATCATTTACAGCCCCTTTGATGGGGATGAAGTTATATAGATTGCTTTGAAGATGAGTACTACTGTGGGGAGATAACTGCTGGGGTGAAACTTAAGTGCTAATGAATTCACAAGGACCAATCAAGGGAGATGGGGCATCACATCATTTATTTAAAGTGTTTAAACTATCAGAAGTTTAATCGATCATATTGGTATGTACAAATTTTAAAGCATCTGCTTTTTACTGTACTCCTGCTTGGTACAGGATGGGATGAAGTGTGAGGACTTTTTAAATTGTTCTGGGCTAGTTGAGAGACGTTTTAGTGTAGCAGAAAGAGCTGGGCTGATCAGGAGGCCTGGATCCCAGTCTACATCTTTCATTACCAGCCCTGTATTTTGTCATCTGTACGATGTCATCTGTGAGATAAATAATATCTGATCTTCAAGTTGTATAACTGAAGAAAGCACTTTGAAAGTATAAAATATCACTGTAAAGTTATAAGGTATTATAATTGTAGGCAGTGAAAAATCTAGGTTATAACACTGAAAAAAATATGCTGTTCTATTTTTTCCTTTTTGGTGCACTTTTCTAGGTGAATGTGCCTCTTAGGAGCAATTGTCTGGGAGTGTCTGGGATAAGCTTGGGCTGCACAGGCAGTGTGCTCCCCGAAAGACTCGGAGCAGCTCAGCCGGCACATCGAGAGTGTGAAGCACGAAGTACATTTATTCTGCAAAAATGATAATTAAATATAAGACAACATTTCAAGGGTTCTGTTTTTTAAATAAATACAACAATAAAATCAATGAAAACTAAAGTCATATTCAGAGTTAACACGGGCCACCACTTTTCACAGACCTCACGGCACTTTGAAGACGGCATTCAAATGTTGATTTGAGTTGTTCAGATATTTTAACTACACAGAGCAATTTTTTAAGGGTGGTGAAGCCACAGGATAAAAAAATAAAATCAATGACAGAAATTGGAACAAAGTATACTGTACATAAAGGTATTTGAGTCTTCGATTTTGAGTTGAAAATGAGAAAATGGGGAGGTCCCGGGTTATCCCACAGTGTTGCTTGGACCTGCAGAGATCGTGTCAGCCTCTGAGAGCCTTTGAGCTGTCAGCAGTCACTTCCTAAGAGTCCTGGGGGTGGTGGACAGTGGAGCTTATCAAAATTGCAAAGTGTTCTGAAAATCATATAAATAATACAATTATACTGTCTTTGTATAAAAAAGCATCAAGTGTCCAGGGTATACATTGACTAGATTTATCAATATAATAGAAGATAGCTAGGATTTTTTAAGGATTTACCTTTTATTTTTACTGCATACAGAAGGATCAAACATTTAACTTGTCATCTTGCCTCAACTTAATTCCATATAAGCTCACAAAGGCAAGAAGTTTACTTTAAACACAGTATATTAGTCATGAATTTGTGTTTGGCAAAAACAAAACAAAAGCCCTTTTGTTGTATGTAATATTGTATATTCCTGTGATTCAGTACCAAAGTATTTTTCTTACTAAAATGTATTCATATTTAAAAAAATTATCACTTAGGAAGGGAAAAACATCCTTCTGTTGTGAATTGGTTTTAAAGATAACATTTGAGATAAAATTTGGACTTCTTTTCCTCACTTCCACTCCTTTCCTTCTTCCTGTCATCGTTATCTTTACTTGAGATTTACTTGCTGCCCTGTGCCAGGGGTAGCAGGTGTCTGGCTCATGGATTGCTCAGTTGATTAAATCATTTGCTTGTCTTTTGAGGGATGAGGAAAGGACAAAAATGTTAGTGATTTTTGGCTGTTGTTGTCCAAGCGCAGCAATATCCCATAAGGCCAGAAGATGGTGCTATTGTCTATAAAAGTAGACCCGCTGTTTTACTGCATTGTTCAAACTAGTGTTTTAGGGACTTCTCTGGCGGTCCTGTGGTTAAGACTGCTCTTCCACTGCAGGGAGCATGAGTTCTATCCCTGGTAGGGGCACTAAGGTGCCAAAAAAAGTCAGTATTTTAAAGCCGTTTGTATTTTCAAAATTCACACAGGGCCTAAGCAAACTAGCAAAATTTAGTAATTGTTTCTATGTGTTTTTTTTTTTTTTGCGGTACGTGGGCCTCTCACCGTTGTGGCCTCTCCCGTTGTGGAGCACAGGCTCCGGACGCGCAGGCTCCGGACGCGCAGGCTCAGCGGCCATGGCTCACGGGCCCAGCCGCTCCGCGGAATGTGGGATCTTCCCAGACCGGGGCACGAACCCGCGCCCCCTGCATCTGCAGGCGGACTCTCAACCACTGCGCAACCTGGGAAGCCCTGTTTCTATGTTTTTAATCAAGAGGTTTTGTATATCTATATCTATCCTATCTATATCATATAAGGCATTAGATTTTTTCTCGTCAGGGATGTGGCACACATGCATTTTCACAAATTGGATTATGAACACATAATTAAGTGATGTTACTTTAAAGGGTTTTTTTGTATCTATTGTAATGAAATTATAATAGGGTGCCTAGGGAGAAACTTTTTCCTCCCGTCTTTCAATTTCTTACTCTTATATCCTTCTGCTTTCCTCTCTTCTCCCCACTCCTGCTGTATGTACTGTGGTGTCTCAGGCATTACAATGTTGTAATTTCTACGGCAAGATAGAGTTGTTGAGAGTGCAATATTAATACTGCACATAAAACTGCCTTAGAAGGTTGGTACTTAGTATAGATCCATTTCTTACTTGGTTGATGCTTTCAACTCTAAGGTTCTCATACTGGACTAGTCTCAGAGTGCAATGTTACCAGTTAAACTTATTTGCCAATGAGCGATTGTTTTATCTAAGAATTATGTGTTTTATTGTGCACTTAATGAGTTCAGCGAGGCCCAGGCCCAGGAGGACTTCTGTCTTTTATTCTATGGCTGAATGCCCCAGTTCAGTTTTGCCCCTGTGCTATCGGTTCTATGAGGTATGAATAGACTGGGTTAACTGGGCTACGAGGCGTGTGGTCACTGGGAACATCATCTTGGTGAAGAGTCGTACAAACGTCACAAGCGAATCCGAGGGAACGTCTGCAGATTGTTTGCAACAAGCTTGTACCCCAGGCCCTGATCTGTGCGCTTGGGAGAAGCCAGTGAGCAAAACCCGAAAAGACCCTGTCCTCATGGGGCTTAGGATGGAGTTGGGAGTGGAGAAGGAGGTTATCCAAGCGAACGGCCCGGTGCGTTGATGGCGACAGTATTCGACGGAGCAGGGCAGGGCACGCGGACGCGGGGGGCGAGGCCAGGGGACTACGAAGTTGGCCAGGGCACGGAGACTGGACCAGGGCGCGGGAG
>NW_006790449.1:127345-134528 GCF_000442215.2 Lipotes vexillifer | reverse complement strand
CCCCCGGGGGCGGGGCCAAACCGGGGGCGGGGCTCGGTGTGCCAGGAGAACCCGGGACAGAGGCGGGACTCAGAGGGCGGGGAGGACCCAGGCGTACTATGGAGGCGGGATTCTAAGTGGGGGCGGGGTTATGGGCGGGGCGTGCCCCTGGGGCGGGGCTCGGAGGGCGGGTCCGCGGACGCCATTGCGCTGCTACCGGCTGGCTGCGGTCTTGTAGGGTGCGCAGCATCGCGCCTCGTTTCTGACCCTCCCCTGTCCGGTTCTCTGGCCCGGCTTGTGGCCCGTCCCCGGCCTGGTCTCCGCCCCGTCCACCCCCGTCCCCGCGGCGGCGCGCGCGGCCCGCTGGGCGGGGTTCCGGGGATGAGGCGGCGGCGGCGGTGCGCGGAGAATATGCTCGGCAGCTGAGGAGACGCGGCGTCCGGAGCGCGGCGCGACCCACGGGATGGCTCAGCCGGCCGGCCCGGAGGGCGGCGAGGGGCCTCCGGACCCCGAGGCGGCCGCGGGTCCGCAGCACGCGCTGAGCCTGGAGGAAATCCTGCGGCTCTACAATCAGCCCATCAACGAGGAGCAGGCGTGGGCCGTGTGCTACCAGTGCTGCGGCTTCCTGCGCGCCGCGGACGCCGGCCGCCGCCAGCCCCGCCGCCGGGTGCACTCAGCCGCGCAGATCCGCGTGTGGAGGGACGGCGCCGTCACCCTGGCCCCTGCCGCCGGCGACGCGGGAGAGCCGGACGCCGCAGCGGGTGAGCCGCCCCCCGAGACCCCCTTCTCCCACAGAAGGACTCCGCCGCGGGCCCTTCCCCCAACCCCCGCGACCCCTAGCCCCGTGCCCTTCCGCCCCGCGGCCCCCATCTCCCACGGCCCACGGAGGACCCCCACCCCGGCCTCAGAAGGACCTCGCCCCCCAGGCCCCGGCCCTTCCGCCCCGGCGCCGCTCCTTCCCCCTCCAGTCTCCTACTGGAGGGCCCTCGCCAAGGCCCCGGGCCCTTCCGCCCCGCGGCCCCCCACCCCTCACGGGAGGCTAGGGAAGCGGGCAGGGCCTGCGGCCGAGCGCGGCCCGCTTAGGTCTGAGCGTGGGCAGGAGCGTGGGCTGGCGGCTGCGCCGGGAGTGGGGCGGGGGTCCGAGTGTCAGTGCGCGGCCTGTCGGGGCACCGAGGCCCCGGAGAAGGGGAGTGGGGTCGGTCCCCGGACGCGGGAGGCCGGCTCTGCGCTCTCATGCTGCTCGCGGCCGAGCCCGGGTGGGATGTGTTCGGCGCTGCAGGCGTTCGCCAAGACCTGGTCGCTGGGGGCGGGGAGTGATGCGCTGGTAGGAGGGCTGCGCTTTCTCAAGGAGCTGTCAGTAGATTGTACTTTTCAAAGACTGGCAACGATATTCCCTCGGTTGGGAATGTAAAAAAAATCTGAGCCCTGAGAAGAATGCTGCTATTTTGGGAGAAATGAAGAAGAGGCTGAATTAACATAAAAATAAACAATACGATTTCCCTGTACATTAATATTTGTTGTGATGAAAAACAAGCTTGTAAAGTAAAAAGTTGACAAGATGTCAGATAAATGGATAAAATGGATTTTACTTAGGTCATTATCTAATGTAAATTCTTCAAGATTATCACCTACCCATCAACATATAGCTACGGCTTACCCAGATATCTATTGATGATGAAGAGAAGGTTGATAATAGGTTTCTGCAATCAGTTTTTATCTAATTCAGCATTTTGAGAGACAGATCTATTAAAAACATTAAAAAAAGAAAATCCACCCTTATTTAAAAAGTTGGTGGAAGTGTCAAAATGCTTAAGGTGAAAGATGTACTTCAGAATTAGTAAAGTGACTTATTAAATTGATTAAAATAGAGAACAGTCAAGAGTACGTTATCAATTCTTTCAGTTCCAACAGAACATTTATTATTTATTTTCGGTGTCAGGTAAACAGACTTAGAATTTTAATTTATTTAAAGCCAGTCTTTTTACGATTCTTTTGAAATTATTTCAAACAGGTGTTTTAGTTCATTTGATGTGTCTATTGCTTTTAAACTTGGACAGTATTAGTGGGAAATACTTGCAATTATAATTTATTTACAGTGTATTAATATGATATGAAAAGATACTTTCATAAAATACAGCAAAGTCATGCCTTGAGATCCAGTGTTTCAAGGGGAAAAATGGTTGTATGCAACCTCCTTTTAGAAGTAGCATTGGTAGTGGTGATTTCCAGAAGGAACAAACTGGATTTACATTGTCCTTGAATTTAATCCCAGAGTTCAAGTTATGTTTGTGGACCTACTAGTAGTTTAGTTGTCAAAGACTAATGGATTCTGGTGGTAGTTTTTTAAAAAACCATAACCTTATGTTGAAGTGAATTACTTTTTGCATCAGTCATGTGAATGATAACGTGTTGACTTCAATGTAATACATTCTCTCTTTCTGGAGAGAATGGCAGAGTTGTTTCCTGCAGCAGCAGTAATGGACTTGTAATCCATCCTCTTCCTACTTAGTTCTGCTTGTGACCTTTGCTGCCACTTGTGGAGAGAGCCCAATCAAAGTTACCGATATGGTCTTGAGCATTTTAGGGCTGATTGATTAAAAATTTGGGAAGTTCATACTAAAATAGTGTTTATATTAGATAATTTATTTCTTCTTAGTATTAGGAGTTGTTGTGTGGCTATGGAAGGCACAACGTCTTCTGAACATTTACCCTGATTCTTAAAAACTCTGTATAACTTGGTACTCTGCACACTTGTATAAATTCTATTTTTAAGGAAAAATGGTAATCTTGAACCTCCATTCTAAGAAGCACTTTGTTTTTCATTGTAAGATGTTTAACAGGATTGTATGGTGGCAGTCGACAGCATTTGTATTTTCACGTGTTATCCATTGACTTATTTTCTAAATGCAGGTTTAGGAAGTTAAGTGATGTGCTTGAATTCATACTGGTAACTTTGAATCAAATCCAGGTCTTTTAACCTCTAGCCTTTGTAGTATTGTGGAATGGAACAGATTTGGTTTGAATTGGAATCATGATTCCTCCCCTTTCTAGCTGAGTGACCTTGAATAAGTTCCTTAATCTCCCTGAGTGCAACCTTCTCATCTGTAAAGTGAGAATAGATCGCTTTTTCCCTACGGGATAGAGGTATAAGTGAGATGGTATGTGTAAAGTGCCTAACGCAAGGCTTGGTATGTAGCAGGTACTCAGTAAGTTTTAGGTCTCTCTGTCTCCTGATCTCGCGGTCCTTTCACAGCACCACGGTGCCTCTGTCCAGCTATTCTGTATTTTTTACTCAGAATTGGGACACATGTCTAGGTCAGGGATTCTCAGCCTATGCACTGACATTTTTGACAGAATAACTCTTTGTGTGGGGGCTGTCCTGTGCCTTTGTAGGATGTTTAGCAGCATCCCTGGTCTCTACCCACCAGATGCCAGTAATCACCTGCCCCCTTCCCTGACTAAACGCTTCAGACATGGCCACCTGTCCCCTGTTGAGAACCATTGGTCTATAGCCAATGATGGGTGGTGCCGTGGATTGTGTTTAGTGTGGGGAAATGGATCCCAGCTGTAATCTTCAAGTGTGTGAATCTTTCAGCTGGCCACTGTTCTCTGCTGTTGAGTTGAATAGTTGGTTCTTACCACTATCAGCAGTATCGCTCCATTTAGTCCCATAGGAAGAAATAGCACTTCACACTCATTCTTGACTTGTTTTGGAATTGAATGTATCAGTAATTGATTTTATTCTTGTTTTAATAGTATCGACATGTACAGAGTATTCACATTCAGGTTGAATTAAAAAATTAGAAATACATATAAGAGAAATAGAAAAATGTGGGAGGCATGGAAATGAAACCAATATTGGAAGAAAACAATGAAGAATGAATAATTTTATTTAGCATTCAGATGTAACTCAAAGTCATTTACTAACATGGCCATGAAAGCAGTGTGATATAGGACTGAAGGAGATTAAAGAAGAAGGAAAACTAGTTCTTTAAAGAATACCTTAGGAGGAAGAGATTAAATTATGAATCAGGATCTTAAAATGGGTAGTACATTTTATGAAGTATTTCTGTGATGACGGGAGGGTGATTTGTTGATTAGAATCAAGAGGGTTTATGATTTATCTTAGGTGGCTTACTTAAAATTGCTATTTTCCTCAATGTTTATGAACTTGTAGTCATAAAAAGACCTCATTGTTTGGTAAAAGTTTATTACATACAGATTGATGAGTTTTCATTCACACAGTTAATGAGTCAAAGGCACTCAGGCTCTTGATATACAATCTGCTGTTTTTAACCAGGGCACTTAACTGGTCTTTAGACACATTTTAGTATACACTTTCTTTAGAAAGTAGTCATTGATGGAATTTAGGTTATATTCCAATCTCCACAAGATTATAACTCGTTTTTTTCTGGGATGCCACAAAGAATTATTAATGGTAGTACTAGAGCTTAGAACCTCAGCATGGTCTTAGCAGCCTTGTAGACCTTAAATACCCATCTGACAAAAATAACTTTGTTTCAGATTTGGTTTCAAAATTTTTGATGTACCCTTAGCTTTAGATGTATAAAGAACACTTTCAAAATTATGAGTACATCTTGATTTAAAATCACTGTAAGGTTAGTGATAGGTTTTCCTGGGAGGAACAATGCAGGACTGCGTGCATAATAATAAAGGCATCCCTTGGTATAGGGAACATTGGGGCTTTGTTTGGGATTTGAAAAGAGGATGTGATCCGTGAGGCTTCTCAGCAGGGTTCATGCCAATTTGGTGGGGAAGTGGTCTTGGAATAATATCCTTTTTGAATTTAAAGAGAGAATATTTGCGGAGAAGGTTGAAACAGTGAAAACATGTTTAAAACGATTAATTTTTGTTCACTCTTGATATTTTTCTTGAGTGTTTACATTCTGATCATTAAATGAAAGGAATACTTGAGGTGTGTGTGTCCAGGGTAGCGGTTGGGGGTGAATCACAGTATTAGGGGTTGGTGAAATACCTTGTCAGTTAACAGCAGTAGGTAAGAATTATTCCATGTGAACAATATGTCCAGATATGTAGGCTTAATTCAATTTTTAAAACATGCACTGAGTCCCTACTACGTGCAAGCAGTGTCCAAGTTTAGTCATTATAGAGGAGAAAATAGAACATAAACAGTAATCAGTTTACCGTGAAGCTAATGCAGGTCACTTTGGAACCTGCTCCCTTACACAGTCCCCTTCTAGGCCCTAGCGGGGGGGAGCTTTAACCATGTGTCCAGATGACCATTTGCAAGACTAAGATATTTCAGCTATAATCAGTTAAGATTGCTGTCACTTTTGACTCCAGTTTACTCTCCAACATACTTCCATTTGGGTTGTGTGAGAATGGCCACAGACATTTTTGGGAGAAATTTTGGAATAATGCATTTGTGGTTTTGTACCTGTATTTCTGCCTTATGCAAAGGAAAACGATGGAAAAATATCAGTTACATATACATATTGGTACGTAAGTAAGTTGGGACTCTTTTGGGAAACGATTTGTCTTACTAAGAGTTTTGACTCAACTTTTGAAGGAAAAAAAATCACTGGTCTACCAAGGACTATATGTTGATAAGAGATGATGAGTTACACTCTGCCTGTTTTATTTGTAAGGTGGGAATCAGTTTCCTGCTTCATAGGTTCTGTAAAATGGCAACAGTTCCCATCCCACTTTCATAATATTGGAGTCATATTATATTTCCCATTTGCTTCCTGTTGGCTAAGTAAAAAAAAAAGAAACTACCGTCTCCCAGATTCCTTTTTAAAACTATGAGGGAAATATTGCGTGTTGCTAAATTGCCAAATTTAATGTTTTTTAAATAAATTTTAAATTTTGAGGTAATTTTAGATTGAAGAAAAGTTGCAAACATAGTGCAGAGGGTCCTTGTGTGCCTCTCACCTGTTTCCCTTAATGTTAACATCTTATATTACTGGGTACGTTGGTCAAAACTAACTAATGGCATATCACTATTAACTAAACTTCAGACTTCACTTGGAGTTCCCTAGTTTTTCTATTAGTGTCCTTTTTCTGTTCCAGAATCCCACCCAGGACACCTGGTTGCGTTTAGTCGTCATGGCTCATTAGTCTCTTCTCTCTGTGGCAGTTTCTCAGACTTTTCTTGTTTCCCATGACCTTGAGAGTCTTGAGGAGTACTGGTTGGGGGTTTTGCAGAATGTCCTTGCATTTAGGTTTGCCTAGGCTGGGGTTATGCCTTTGAGCGAAGAGTACCAGAAAGGGGAAGGGCTCCCCTCGTCACACTGGATTGAGGCACATGATATCCACACAGCACCACTGGGGATGTGAGCCTTGTTTGCCAGGTTACTCCAATAAAGAGTTTTACTGTTTCTCCCTTTTCTATACTTTATTCTTTGGAAGGGAGTTACTGAGTCCAGTCTGCATTCACGGGGGCCTCCTCCTGGAGTGGTGAATATCTACTTAGTATTTTTTGGAATTCTTCTGTAAGGAAGATTTGATTCTTCTCCCCATTTACTTATTTATTCAATCATTTATTAATTCTGGATCCATGTATGTTTTACGCGTTGTTATCTGTTACCATGTTATTTCTTTTGTTGCTCAAATTGTTCCAGCTGTGGCCATTGGAAGCTCCTTCAGGTTGGCTCCCATGTCCCTTTATTTATTTATTTATTTATTTATTTTTGCAGTACGCGGGCCTCTCGCTGTTGTGGCCTCTCCCGTTGTGGAGCACAGGCTCTGGACGCGCAGGCTCAGCGGCCATGGCTCACGGGCCCAGCCGCTCCGCGGCATGTGGGATCTTCCCAGACCGGGGCAAGAACCCATGTCCCCTGCATCGGCAGGCGGACTCTCAACCACTGCGCCACCAGGGAAGCCCTCCCATGTCCCTTTGATGTGCCCCATCCTTTTGTGTTTTTGAGCACATCCTTACTTGCTGGCACTACAAGATGCTTCAAGGCTTATCACGTGTATTTTCTGCCCCAGCCCTAGAATCAGATATATCTCCAAGGAGCTCGGGGCTGGGTGTCCTTGTTGTTACTGAGGTGTTTCATTTTTTCTTTTTCTTTTTTTTGTCTGAGATATACATTATAAAGTAATAACTAGAATTATGACTTACAACATTATACCAGAACATATAAGATTTTTAGAAATTTCATGTAATGTAATTTCATGTAATGAAATTTCATGTAAACATTTATATTAACATATTTCC
>NW_006790449.1:102507-127318 GCF_000442215.2 Lipotes vexillifer | reverse complement strand
TTCCCTACAAATAACCCAAAGAAAGTTTAGTATTAGTCGTTTTTTTTTGTTTTTTTTATATTGCAGGTTCTTATTAGTCATCAATTTTATACACATCAGTGTATACATGTCAATCCCAATCGCCCAATTCAGCACACCACCATCCCCACCCCACTGCAGCTTTCCCCCCTTGGTGTCCATATGTTTGTTCTCTACATCTGTGTCTCAACTTCTGCCTGCACACCAGTTCATCTGTACCATTTTTCTAGGTTCCACATACATGCATTAATATACAGTATTTGATTTTCTCTTTCTGACTTACGTCAGTCTGTATGACAGTCTCTAGATCCATCCACGTTTCAACAAATGACTCAATTTCATTCCTTTTTATGGCTTAGTAATATTCCATTGTATATATATACCACAACTTCTTTATCCATTTGTCGGTCGATGGGCATTTAGGTTGCTTCCATGACCTGGCTATTGTAAATAGTGCTGCAATGAACATTGGGATGCATGTGTCTTTTTGAATTATGGTTTTCTCTGGGTATATGCCCAGTAGTGGGATTGCTGGATCATATGGTAATTCTATTTTTAGTTTTTTTTTTTTTTTTTTCTTTTTTTTTTTTTTCTTGCGTTATGCGGGCCTCTCACTGTCGTGGCCTCTCCCATTTGCGGAGCACAGGCTCCGGACGCGCAGGCTCAGTGGCCATGGCTCACGGGCCCAGCCGCTCCGCGGCATGTGGGATCTTCCCGAAACGGGGCACGAACCCGCGTCTCCTGCATCGGCAGGCGGACTCTCAAGCACTGCGCCACCAGGGAAGCCCTATTTTTAGTTTTTTAAGGAACCTCCATACTGTTCTCCATAGTGGCTATATCAATTTACATTCCCACCAACAGTGCAAGAGGGTTCCCTTTTCTCCACACCCTCTCCAGCATTTGTTGTTTGTAGATTTCCTGATGATGCCCATTCTAACTGATGTAAGATGATACCTCATTGTAGTTTTGATTTGCATTTCTCTAATAATTAGTGATGTTGAGCAGCTTTTCATGTGCTTCTTGGCCATCTGTATGTCTTCTTTGGAGAAATGTCTATTTAGGTCTTCTGCTCATTTTCTGATTAGGTTGTTTATTTCTTTAATATTGAGCTGCATGAGCTGTTCATATATTTTGGAGATGAATCCTTTGTCCGTTGATCCATTTGCGATTATTTTCTCCCATTCTGAGGGTTGTGTTTTCGTCTTGTTTATGGTTTCCTTTGCTGTGCAAAAGCTTTGAACTTTCATTAGGTCCCATTTGTTTATTTTTATTTCCATTACTCTAGGAGGTGGATCAAAAAAGATCTTGCTGTGATTTATGTCACAGAGTGTTCTTCCTATGTTTTCCTCTAAGAGTTTTATAGTGTCTGGTCTTACATTTAGGTCTCGAATCCATTTTGAGTTTATTTTTGTATATGGTGTTAGGGAGTGTTCTAATTTCATTCTTTTACATGTAGCAGTCCAGTTTTCCCAGCACCACTTATTGAAGAGACTGGCTTTTCTCCATTGTATATCTTTGCCTCCTTTGTCATAGATTAGTTGACCATAGGTGTGTGGGTTTATCTCTGGGCTTTTTACCTTGTTCCATTGATCTATGTTTCTGTTTTTGTGCCAGTACTATATTGTCTTGATTACTGTAGCTTTGTAGTATAGTCTGAGGTCAGGGAGTCTGATTCCTCCAGCTCCGTTTTTTTCCCTCAAGGCTGCTTTGGCTAATCAGGGTCTTTTGTGTCTCCATACAAATTTTGAGATGATTTGTTCTAGTTCTGTAAAAAATGCCATTGGTAATTTGATAGGGATTGCACTGAATCTGTAGATTGCTTTGGGTAGTATAGTCATTTTCACAATATTGATTCTTCCAATCCAAGAACATGGTATATCTCTCCATCTGTTGGTATCATCTTTATTTTTTTCATCAGTGTCTTATAGTTTTCGGCATACAGGTCTTTTGTTTCCCTAGGTAGGTTTATTCCTAGGTATTTTATTCTTTTTGTTGCAATGGTAAATGGGAGTGTTTCCATAATTTCTCTTTCAGATTTTTCATCATTAGTGTATAGGAATGCAAGAGATTTCTGTGCATTAATTTTATATCCTGCAACTTTACCAAATTCGTTGATTAGCTCTAGTAGTTTTCTGGTGGCATTTTTAGGATTCTCTATGTATAGTATCATGTCATCTGCAAACAGTGCCAGTTTTCCTTCTTTTCCAATTTGTATTACTTTTATTTTCTTTTCTTCTCTGATTGCCTTGGCTAGGACTTCCAAAACTATGTTGAATAATAGTGGTGAGAGTGGACATCCTTGTCTCTTTCCTGATCATAGAGGAAATGCTTTCAGTTTTTCACCATTGAGAATGATGTTTGCTGTGGGTTTGTCATATATGGCCTTTATTATGTTGAGGTAGGTTCCCTCTATGCCCACTTTCTGGAGAGTGTTTATCATAAATGGGTGTTGAATTTTGTCAAAAGCTTTTTCTGCACGTATTGAGAAGATCATATGGTTCTTCTTCAATTTGTTAGTATGGTGGATCACATTGATTTGCGTATATTGAAGAATCCTTGCATCCCTGGAATAAATCCCACTTGATCATGGGGTATGATCCTTTTAATGTGTTGTTGGATTCTGTCTGCTAGTATTTAATAAATCCCACTTGATCATGGGGTATGATCCTTTTAATGTGTTGTTGGATTCTGTTTGCTAGTATTGTGTTGAGGATTTTTGCATCTATATTCATCAGTGATATTGGTCTGAAATTTTCTATTTTTGTAGTATCTTTGTCTGGTTTTGGTATCAGGGTAATGGTGGCCTCATAGAATGAGTTTGGGAGTGTTCCTTCCTCTGCAATTATTTGGAAGAGTTTGAGAAGGATGGGTGTTAGATTTTCTCTAAATATTTGATAGAATTCACCTGTGAAGCCATCTGGTCCTGGACTTTTGTTTGTTGGAAGATTTTTAATCACAATTTCAATTTCATTACTTGTGATCGGTCTGTTCATATTTTCTGTTTCTTCCTGGTTCAGTCTTGGAAGGTTATACCTTTGTAAGAATTTGTCCATTTCTTCCAGGTTGTCCATTTTATTGGCATAGAGTTGCTTGTAGTAGTCTCTTAGGTTGCTTTGTATTTATGCAGTGTCTGTTGTAACTTCTCCCTTTTCATATCTAATTTTATTGATTTGAGTCCTCTCCCTCTTTTTCTTGATGAGTCTGGCTAATGGTTTATCAATTTTGTTTATCTTCTCAAAGTATGAGCTTTTAGTTTTATTGATCTTTGCTATTGTTTTCCTTGTTTCTATTTCATTTATTTCTGCTCTGATCTTTATGATTTCTTTCCTTCTGCTAACTTTGGGTTTTGTTTGTTCTTTTTTCTCTAGTTCCTGTAGTGTAAGGTTAGATTGTTTACTTGAGATTTTTCTTGTTTCTTTTTCGTTTGTTTTGCGGTACGTGGGACTCTCACTGCTGTGGCCTCTCCCGCTGTGGAGCACAGGCTCCAGACGCGCAGGCTCAGCGGCCATGGCTCACGGGTCCAGCCGCTCCGTGGCATGTGGGATCTTCCTGGACCCGGACACGAACCTGTGTCCCCTGCATCGGCAGGCGGACTCTCAACCACTGCGCCACCAGGGAAGCCCTTCTTTTGTTTCTTGAGGTATGCTTGTATAGCTATAAACTTACCTCTTAGAACTACTTTTGCTGCATCCCATAAGTTTTGGATCGTTGTGTTTTCATTGTCATTTGTCTCTAGGTATTTTTTGATTTCCTCTTTGATTTATTCAGTGATCTCTTGGTTATTTAGTAACGTATT
Source organism: Lipotes vexillifer (assembly GCF_000442215.2). Lineage (NCBI taxonomy): Eukaryota > Metazoa > Chordata > Mammalia > Artiodactyla > Lipotidae > Lipotes > Lipotes vexillifer. The sequence goes on along the minus strand of NW_006790449.1, from coordinate 123,504 downwards.
GTTTAGCCTCCATGTGTTTGTGTTTTTTACGTTTTTTCTCCTGTAATTCATTTCTAATCTCAAAGCGTTGTGGTCAGAAAAGATGCTTGATATGATTTCAATTTTCTTAAATTTACTGAGGCTTGATTTGTGACCCAATATGTGATCTGTCCTGGAGAATGTTCCATGAGCACTTGAGAAGAAAGTGTAATCTGTTGTTTTTGGATGAAATGTCCTATAGATATCAATTAAATCTGTTTGGTCTGTTGTGTCATTCAAAGCTTCTATTTCCTTATTTATTTTCATTTTGGATGATCTGTCCATTGATGTAAGTGAGGTATTAAAGTCCCCCACTATTATTGTATTACTGTCGATTTCCTCTTTTATAGCTGTTAGCAGTTGCCTTATGTATTGAGGTGCTCCTGTGTTGGGTGTGTGTGGGTGTGTGTGTGTATATATATATATATATATTTTTTTTGTGTGTGTGTGTGTGTGGTACGTGGGCCTCCCATTGCTGCGACCCCTCCCGCTGCGGAGCGCGGGCCCCAGACACGCAGGCCCAGCAGCCATGGCTCACGGGCCCAGCTGCTCCGCGACATGCGGGATATACCTGGACCAGGGCTCGAACCCACGTCCCCCGCATCGGCAGGCAGACTCTCAACCACTGCGCCACCAGGGAAGCCCCCATATATATTTGTAATTGTTATATCTGCTTCTTGGATTGATCCCTTGATCATTATGTAGTGTCCTTCCTTGACTCTTGTAACATTCTTTATTTTAAGGTCTATTTTATCTGATACGAGTATAGCTACTCCAGTTTTCTTTTTATTTCCATTTGCATGGAATATCTTTTTCCATCCCATCACTTTCAGTCTGTATGTGTCCCTAGGTCTGAAGTGGGTCTCTTGTAGACAGCATATATATGGATCTTGTTTTTTTATCCATCAGCAAGCCTGTGTCTTTTGGTTGGAGCATTTAATCCACTCACGTTTAAGATAATTATCAGTATGTATGCTCCTGTGACCATTTTCTTAATTGTTTTGGGTTTATTTTTGTAGGTCCTTTTCTCCTCTTGTGTTTCCCACTTAGAGAAGTTCCTTTAGCATTTGTTGAGAGCTGGTTTGGTGGTGCTGAATTCTCTTAGCTTTTGCTTGTCTGTAAAGCTTTTGATTTCTCCATCGAATCTGAATGAGATCCTTGCTGGGTAATTTTGGTTGTAGGTTCTTGCCTTTCATCACTTTAAGTATATCATGCCACTCCCCTCTGGCTTGTAGAGTTTCTGCTGAGAAATCAGCTGTTAACGTTATGGGAGTTCCCTTGTATGTTATTTGTCATTTTTCCCTTGCTGCTTTCAGTAATTTTTCTTTGTCTTTAATTTTTGCCAGTTTGATTACTGTGTGTCTTGGCGTGTTTCTCCTTGAGTTTATCCTGTATGGGACTTGCTGTGCTTCCTGAACTTGAGTGGCTTTTTCCTTTCCCATGTTAGGGAAGTTTTCGACTATAATCTCTTCAAATATTTTCTCTGGTCCTTCTCTCTCTCTTCTTCTGGGACCCCTATAATGTGAATCGTGTTGTGTTTAATGTTGTCCCAGAGGTCTCTTAGGCTGTCTTCATTTCTTTTCATTCTTTTTTCTTTATTCTGTTCCATGGCAGTGAATTCCACCATTCTATCTTCCCGGTCACTTATCCGTTCTTCTGCCTCAGTTATTCTGCTATTGATTCCTTCTAGTGTAGTTTTCATTTCAGTTATTGTATTGTTCATCTCTGTTTGTTTGTTCTTTAATTCTTCTAGGTCTTTGTTAAGCATTTCTTGCGTCTTCTAGATCTTTGCCTCCATTCTTTTTCCCAGGTCCAGGATCATCTTCACTATCATTATTCTGAATTCTTTTTCTGGAAGGTTGCCTATCTGCACTTCATTTAGTTGTTTTTCTGGGGTTTTATCTTGTTCCTTCATCTGGTATATAGCCCTCTGCCTTTTCATGTTGTCTATCTTTCTGTGAATGTGGTTTTTGTTCCACAGGCTGCAGGATTGTAGTTCTTCTTGCTTCTGCCCTGCTTTTGTTTCCAATACAGAAGAAAAATGGAAATGGTAAAAGTTTTGCCTATTTTTGTTGTTCACACTTCGTTAGATTTGGGAAGTATCTCTGTCTGGTATCTTGCTTTTACTGGCTTGCCCACCACTGTCTGCCTGTATATTCTATTCATTCCTTTGTTTAGCAGTTGTTTATTAAATACCATAGAGCCAAGTTGAGTAGGGAGGCTTGGAGAGAGCAGTCTGCCCAACCTGTTTATCAGAAGGGAGATATACCTGGGAACTGAAGCCAGAGGAGCCTGTATTGGGGTATAAACTTGGATGGACTGGAGCTGAGGGGAGGTCAGTGAAATGTGACTTGGCGTCAAGTTTGGATTGACCGAGATGCATAGATGCTCAAGAACTGGTTTGGGCACTTCCCTGGTGGTGCAGTGGTTGAGAATCTGCCTGCCAATGCAGGAGACACTGGTTTGAGCCCTGGTCCAGGAAGATCCCACATGTCGCAGAGCAACTAAGCCCGTGCCACAACTATGCCAATGCAGGAGACACTGGTTTGAGCCCTGGTCCAGGAAGATCCCACATGTCGCAGAGCAACTAAGCCCGTGTGCCACAACTACTGAGCCTGCGCTCTAGAGCCCGCAAGCCACAACTACTGAAGCCTGCGTGCCTAGAGCCCGTGCTCCACAACAAGAGAAGCCACCGCACTGAGAAGCATGCTCACTGCAATGCACGGTAGCTCCCGCTGTCTGCAACTAGAGAAAGCCTGCATGCAGCAATGAAAACCCAATGCAGCCAAAAAAGAATTAAATTAAAAAAAAAAAAAAAAAGAACTGGTTTGGGACAAATCTTGTGACCACTGGCGTCCCTCTTGAAAGTACTTCTGGCACCTCTGGGCTAGAGGTGTCCCTAAAATAGAAGCAGAACTGTGCAGAATGTTGACAATCAACCAGATTTGAAATCGTTCCCCATTTTGTAAATGTGCATTTTCTTTTTTAACTTATTTTAATGGGTATCACACTTTTTTTAATTTAAAATATTTATTTATTTGGCTGGGCTGGGTCTTAGTTGCAGCATGTGGGATCTTTAGTTACAGTGTGTGGGATATAGTTCCCTGCCCAGGTATCGAACCCAAGCCCCCTGCATTGGGAGTGCAGAGCCTTAACCTCTGGACTACCAGGGAAGTTCCTACGCATTTTCATTATGGCTCTGAAGTGTAACATGTAGATAAAATGCTTGTAAAATGTCTTAAACCAAACAAACAAAAGAGATGAAAACTAAGTATCTATCATTGAGGAAATGGTTTTTGGTCTTGTCTAAGTATTTGACTGTTATATGGGATTGTGATTATTTTAGGGGACCAGAAAAATACTGATGTATATAAATAGTAATGTGTATTTATTAGGAAAGGTAGTGGTATTTTCCCTAATTCTAACTTCTGTGTAGTTACTTTCGAGTAGTAGTTTAACAAGGTCAGGACAAGACAAGGTTTTTTTTTCCTGCATGGGCAATGAATTTATCATTTGGCTTATCTGGTCCAGACTGCTGTTCTCAGGGCAGTATCTAACTGGCATTCTATTGATTTTAAATAGTTACCTTGTTTTGTTTTGCTGCTTGCATTATCCTCATCATACAAAGAAAATACATTAAGAAAATGTTATATCAGATTTTTATGCAATTTGAGCAGTTTTCATCTAGTTGCATGAGAGTTCAACAGCTGTTTTTGGTTTTAGTGATGACAGGCTGGTAATCAGAATTTCTTGAAGACTCTGGTGTATGTTGTATCTATTTGAAGATAATTAAATCACTGACCACTTTTGTCTAAAAATCTAATTTCTTTTGACATTTCCTCCTCAAAACTTACTTTCTTGGGCTTTTAAAAACTTTTTTGGAAGTTCAGTATACGTACAGAAAAGTGCACAAATCATTAATGACACAATCACATAAATACCAACCTGATTAAGAACAAAGGAACATTACAAGTAGCCTTCCACATGTAATTAGTGTCTTAGTTTATCACCATACATTGCACTTGCTTGCTTGCTTATGAACTTTATATGTGTGGAATCTTACATTATGTGTTTTTTGTGTCTGGCTGCTTCTGTTCAACATCATGTTTGTGAGATAAATTACTTGTTGTTGCATGTTGCTTTAATTTGTTTTTATTGCTATACAGTATTCAACTGCACGAAGAAACCAAAGTTGATTTACTCATTCTGCTGTTGATGGACATATGAATTGTTTGAAGTTTTTAGTTATTTCAAATAACATTGCTATGAACACTTCTGAATATATGTATGTACTTCTGTTAGGTATATATCTAGTAGACTTGCTGGATTGTTGCATGTGTGTCTCTTGAGTTTTAGTAGATATTGCCAAGCAGTTTCACAAAGTGCTGGTTTCACTTTACCTTTCTTACTAGCAGTGTATCTGCTGCTCCACATCCACTGTAATACTTGGAAATGTTATTAAAAAATAAGTTTAGCTCTTTGAATAGTACATATCTCATAATGGTTTTAAGTTGTGCTTATTTGATGGCTAATCAGGTTGAGTGCCTTTTCATTTGTTTATTGGCCATGAGGATATCTCTTTTGTGAAGTTCCTGTTCAGGTCTTCTGACCATTTTTCTATTAGGTTTTTTTCTTATAAGATATATAACATAAAAATTACCATTTTAACCGTTTAATTTAATGGCATTAATTACATTCACAGTGTTGTACAACCATCACCACTATCTATTTCCAAAATTTTTCATCACCACAAACTGAAACTGTAACCGTTAAGCAGTAACTGCTGGTTCGCCCCTTCCCCAGCCCCTGGTAACTGCAGCTCTACTTCTATTGTTTTTTGTCTCTCCTTATTTTTACATGTTCTGATTTTTGTGTACTCTGGATACGAACCATTGGCCAGCTGTGTGTATTGCAGTTATCTTCTCCAACTCTGTGGCTTTCCTTTTCACGTTGTTAATGGTGTGGTTTTGTTTTTTTATTAATTAATTAATTAATTAATTTTTGGCTGCGTTGGGTCTTCGTTGCTGTGCGTGGGCTTTCTCTAGTTGCTGCGAGTGGGGGCTACTCTTCGTTGCGGTGCATGGGCTCTAGGCACATGGGCTTCATTAGTTGTGGCTCGCAGGCTCTAGAGCGCAGGCTCAGTAGTTGAGGCGCACGTGCTTAACTGCTCCGTGGCATGTGGGATCTTCCCGGACCAGGGCTCGAACCCATGTCCCCTGCACTGGCAGGCGGATTCTCAATCACTGCACCACCAGGGAAGCCCTAATGGTGTGTTTTGATGAATAGAAATTTTTCACTCTGCTATATTTCTGATGTCACTCTCCTAGCAGTTTTGATATATCATCACATTTTTATTATCACTAAATTCAAGTATCTTTCTGATTTCCATTGTAATTTCTTCTTTGATCCATGGGTTATTCTGTCAATTTTTATTTATATTGAGACTATATTTTTAGATGCATAGAAATTTAGAGTTGTGATAACATCTTGGTGGATTGACCTTTTTGTCAATGTGGCTGTAGTTACGTTTGTAAAGTTACATCAGCTTTCTTTGACTAATGTTTGCATGGTATATTCCTTTTCATAATTTCACTGTCAATTTTTTTATATTTTTACATTTAAGGTGTGTCTTTTACAAGGAGGATATCGTTTGGATTTGTTTTTTTATCTAATATAGCAATATGTACTTTTAAATTGGATTATTTTATTTACACTTAATGTAATTACTGGTTTTTAAAATCAGTAATTTAAAGCACATTATCTTACTCTTTCCATTTGTCCCACCAGTTCTGTATTAACTTTCTATCCCTTGTCTTCTTTTTGATCATTTTTTAATTGTTGAAATTTCTTCCTTCATTAGCTTGCTTATTGTATATTCCTTTACTGTTCTTTTTCGTAGTTGCTTTACAACATGGATTATTGACTTAAAAAAATATATATTTAGTTATTTATTTTTGCCTGTGTCAGGGTCTTAGTTGCGGCCTGCAGGCTCTTTAGTTGTGGCGCGCGGGCTTAGTTTCCCCGCGGCATGTGGGATCTTAGATCCCTGACCAGGGATCAAAGTGCACCCCCTGGGGATTCCTTGGTGGCGCAGTGGTTGAGAGTCCGCCTGCTGGTGCAGGGGACGCAGGTTCGTGCCCCGGTCCGGGAAGATCCCACATGCCGCGGAGTGGCTGGGCCCGTGAGCCATGGCCACTGAGCCTGCGTGTCTGGAGCCTGTGCTCCGCAACGGGAGAGGCCACAACAGTGAGAGGCCATGTACCGCAAAAAAAAAAAAAAAAAAAAGGAAAAAAGAAAAGTGCACCCCCTGCATTGGAAGGCAGATTCTCAACCACTGGACCACGAGGGAAGTCCCAGATTACTGACTTTTTATTAAAGTTTCATATAAATTACTAGTTATATTACTCTCTGGACAACGCAGAGATCTTAGAACACCGTCACTCCATTTATCTCCTTTTGCTTTTTTATTATTGTTGACATGTATTTTAGTTTATCATAGGTTTTAAATATAAGATAATATTTTTGTACAGTTTAGTATTCATGTGGATTTTTCCACATATTTGCTCTTTCCATGTTCTTTGTTTGTTCCTACATTACTATACTTTCTTCTGGGATTATTTTCTCCCTGCCTGAAGAGCTCCCTTTAGTATTTACTTTAGTGCAGGTCTGCCACTGTTGAATTCACTGTTTTTGTTAGTCTGGGAATATCTCTATTTTGTCTTCATTTTTAAAGCAAATTTTAATTAAAATTTAACTAACAGAAAAGTGCATAAATCATAAATGATGACTTTTCACAATGTGAGTACACTCACATTAGCAGGACACAGATCAAGGAACAGAACATTACTACCATCTCAGAAGGTCTGCCTGTGCACCCTTTTAGTCACCAACCACCCCGAGTCACCACCATCATGACTTCTAATGCCATATGTTTAGCCTGTATTTGAGCTTAAATATATAGAATCAACCAGTATTAGGCTACCTTATTTCTGACTCCTTTCTCTGAACTTTGTGACATTGATCCACATTGTTGTATATAGTTGTAGTTTGTTCATTCACATTTTAGTGTCATATTCCATTGTGTGACTAGACCGTAATTTATCCATTCTACTCTAGATGGACATTGGAGTTTTGGGATCTTGCATTTGGACATCCAGTTATTGGATATTATGAATAAAGCTGCTGTGAACACTATTAAACATGTCTTTTGGTGAACAAATGTAGCATTTGTTCCAGGTATATACTCAACCTCAAACCCCCCTCCATCATACCAATGAGCTACTTAGATATTCACCACCCATATAGACATCCTCCTAGATTCGCCAGCCATTTTATCAAAAATTTAATACTAAATCTGACACAAACCACACAACACAACCATCCAAACACCACCTATATGTAACAAGTTAATGTAGCTTAAACACTTAAAGCAAGGCACTGAAAATGTCTGGATGGGCTCACTAGCCCCATGAACGTACAGGTTTGGTCCCAGCCTTTTTGTTAGTTTTTAATAGAATTACACATGCAAATATCTGCACTCCAGTGAGAATGCCTTCTAAATCACTAAGATTAAAAGGAGCAGGTATCAAGCATGCTGTACCAGCAGCTCACAACTCCTTACTCAACCACACCCCCACAGGAGACAGCAGTGATAAGAATTAAGCCATAAACAAAAGTTCAACTAAGTCATATTACTAAGGGTTGGTAAATTTCATGCCAGCCACTGTGGTCATACGATTGACCCGAATTAATAGAATTATGGTGTAAAGCGTGTTAAAGAATTATACAAAATAAAATTAAACCTTGATTAAGCTGTAAAAAGCCATAATTAAAGTAAAAATAAACTATGAAAGTGACTTTAACATATACTGATTGCACGATAGCTAAGACCCAAACTGGGATTAGATACCCCACTGTGCTTAGCCCTAAACCCAGATAAACATAAGAACTAGACTATTCGCCAGAGTACTACTAGCAGCAGCTTAAAACTCAAAGGACTTGGTGGTGCTTCACAACCCTCTAGAGGAGCCTTTTCTATGATCGATAAACCCTGATAAACCTCACCAACCCTTGCTAATCCAGTCTATATACCTCTATCTTCAGCAAACCCTAAAAAGGAGCAAAAGTAAGCACAACTATAACACATAAAAATGTTAGGTCAAGGTGTAACCTATGGGGTGGGAAAAAATGGGCTATGTTTTATACACCAAGAATACCCTTTATCTATACGAAAGTTTTTATGAAACCTAAAAACTAAAGGAGGATTTAGTAGTAAATTAAGAATAGAGCGCTTAATTGAATAAGCCCATGAAGCACACACACACCGCCCGTCACCCTCCTCAAGTGCTATGACAAAACCACAGTTTATTAACATATGCTAATCAATTATATGAGAGGAGATAAGTTGTAACAAGGTAAGCATACTGGAAATTGTGCTTGGATAAACCAAGGCATAGCTTAAATAAAGCACCTAATTTACACCTAGAAGATTTCATAACCTATGTATGCCTTGAACTAAGCCTAGCCCACCTCTTCCCACCATACTAACACTAACTAGTCAAATAAAACATTCACCGGACATCTAAAGTGACAGAAATTTAGACGTTGATGGCGCTATAAAGTACCGTAAGGGAATGATGAAAGAAACATTAAAAGTAATAAAAAGCAAAGCTTATCCCTTGTACCTTTTTCATAATGACTTAATTAGCAACAACTTAACAAAGAGAACTTAAGCTAAACTACCCGAAACCGGATGAGCTACTTAAGAACAGTTACTAGAACAAACTCATCTATGTGGCAAAATAGTGAGAAGATTTATAAGTAGAGGTGACGAGCCTAATGAGCCTGGTGATAGCTGGTTGTCCAGGAAAAGAATTTCAGTTCAATGTTAAATAATACTAAAAACCATAGTAAGCTTCAACATATCTTTAAACATTTGTCTAAAAAGGTACAGCTTTTTAGAAATGGGTACAACCTTAACTAGAGAGTAAAAACAAGCAACACCATAGTTGGCTTAACAGCAGCCACCAATTAAGAAAGCATTCAAGCTCAACAACTAACACATCTCAATTCCAATATTAAGTAAACTCCTAGTCTTATTACTGGACCAATCTATAAAATTATAGAAGCAATACTGTTAATATGAGTAACAAGAAGTATTTCTCCTTGCAACTAATAATATACTAATAATTAACAGTAAATAAATACAGTGCAACACTAAACTATTAAATACAGTTAATCCAACACAGGTGTGCACCCAAGGAAAGGTTAAAAAAAGTAAAAGGAACTCAGCAATTATAAACCCCGTCTGTTTACCAAAAACATCACCTCCAGCATCACCAGTATTAGAGGCACCACCTGCCAGTAACAACTGTAAACGGCCGTGGTATCCTGACCATGCAAAGGTAGCATAATCATCTGATCTCTAAATAAGGACTTGTATGAATGGCTACATGAGGGTTTTACTGTCTCTTACTTTTAATCAGTGAAGTTGACCTCCCTGTGAAGAGGCGGGGATGACAAAAATAAGACAAGACCCTAGGGAGCTTCAGTTAATCAACCCAAAAAACCATAATCTTAAACTACCAAGGAATAACAAAATTTCACATGGGTTGACAATTTTGGTTGGGGTGACCTTGGAGCACAAAAAAACCTCTAAGTGGTTAAAGCCTAGACCCACTAGCCAAAGCATAACATCACTTGATTCAAAAAATAGATTAATGGAACAAGTTACCCTAGGGATAACAGCACAATCCTATTCTAGAGTCCATAGGGTTTACGACCTTGGTGTTGGATCAGGACATCCCAATGGTGTCACCGCTATTAAGAGTTCGTTTGTTCAACAATTATAGTCCTACATGATGAGTTCAGACCTGAGTAATCCAGGTTGGTTTCTTTCTATTATGCATTTCTCCCAGTATGAAAGGACAAGAGAAATAAGGCCCACTTTAAACAAGTGTCTTCAAAACAATTAATGATCTAATCTCAACTTAATAAGAAAACACAAAATAATCACCTGAGACCAGTATTTAGTTAGGGTGGCAGAGCCCGGTAATTGAGTAAAACTTAAATCTTTATGCCCAGTGGTTCATATTCCTCTCTCTAACAAGATGTTTACAGTCAACATCCTAATGCTCATTATTCCTATTCTCCTAGCCGTAGCATTCTTAACATTAGTAGAACGAAAAATCCTAGGCTACATACAACTCCGAAAAGGACCAAACATTGTAGGACCACACGGCCTACTCCAACCTATTGCTGATGCAATCAAACTATTCACTAAAGAACCCCTACAACCAGTCACATCCTCCACCTCCATATTTATCATCGCATCCATCTTAGCCTTAACTCTAGCCCTAACAATATGAATCCCCCTACGCATGCCATACCCCCTCATCAACAAATCTAGGGGTGTTATTCATGCTAGCAATATCAAGTCTAGTCGTATACTCTATCCTATGATCTGGATGGGCCTCCAACTCAAAGTATGCACTAATTGGGACCCTATGAGCAGTACCACAGTCTCATACGAAGTAACACTGGCAATCATCCTCTTAACAGTGCTCTTAATAAACGGGTCCTTTACCCTATCAACCCTGACCACAACACAGAACAACTATGGCTAATCTTCCCATCATGATCACTAGCCATAATATGATTTATTTCCACCCTTGCAGAAGCCAGCCGAGCCCCTTTTGATTTAATAGAAGGAGAATCTGAACTTGTGTCCAGCTTCAATGTAGAATATGCAGCAGGCCCCTTTGCCATATTCTTCCTAGCAGAATACGCCAACATCAGTATAATAAACATGTTCACAACAATCCTATTTCTAGGAGCATTCCACAACCCATATACACCAGAACTATACACAGTTAATTTCACTGTTAAAACATTATTGCTAACAGTATCTTTCCTATGAATTCGAACATCCTATCCTCGATTCCGATATGACCCATTAATATACGTACTCTGAAAAAGCTTCCTGCCTCTAACACTAGCCCTATGCATATGACACTTATCACTACCGATCATAACGGCAAGCATCCCCCACAAACATAAATATGTCTGACAAAAGAATTACTTTGATAGAGTAAATAATAGAAGTTCAAGCCCTCTTGTTTCTAGAATTATAGGAATTGAGCCTACCCTTAAGAATTCAAAATTCTCCGTGCTACCATATTACAGTACATTCTACAGTAAGGTCAGCTAAACAAGCTATCGGGCCCATATCCTGAAAATGTTGGATTATATCCTTCCCGTACTAATAAACCTCATCATCTGTGTCATTATCCTAGTAACTGTCATTTTAGGAACTATAATCATAATAACCAGCTCCCACTGACTACTAACCTGAATTGGATTTGAAATAAACATAATAGCCGTCATCCCTATTTTAATAAAAAACTTTAACCCATGAGCCATAGAAGCCTCCACTAAATATTTTCTAAAACAAGCCACGACATCCACACTACTTATAATAGCAGTCATCATTAACTGTGATAGTCCGGCCAGTGGACTATCACAAAATTATTCAATCCAACAGCATCAACAGTAATAACAGTAGCCCTAGCCATAAAACTAGGACTGTCCCCTTTTCACTTTTGAGTGCCCGAAGTAACACAAGGCATCCCATTAACAGCAGGTCTGATTCTATTGACATGACAAAAACTTGCACCCCTATCAATCCTCTGTCAAATCTCACCATCAATTAATCTAAACCTAATATTGTCTCTGTCTGTACTTCCTATTCTAGTCGGAGGCTGAGGAGGATTAAAGCAAACACAACTCCGAAAAATCATAGCTTACTCATCAATTGCCCACATAGGATGAATGACAGCCATCTTACTATATAACCCAACTATAACCATCCTAAACCTAGTAATTTATATCATAATAACCCTCACTATATTCATACTATTTATTCACAGCTCAGCCACCACCACAGTATCACTATTACACACATGAAACAAAACACCTGTCATCACAACCCTCACCATGACCACCCTGCTCTCAATAGGAGGACTCCCGCCACTATCAGGATTTATGCCTAAATGAATGATTATTCAAGAAATAACAAAAACCAATAGTATTATCTTACCCACACTTACAGCCACCACAGCACTACTTAACCTGTACTTCTACATACGACTTACATACTCCACAGCATTAACCATCTTTCCTTCCACAAACAACTTAAAGATAAAATGACAATTTGACTCTACAAAACAAACAATCCTTTTACCAACCATAATCGTAATATCTACAATACTTCTACCTCTCACACCAATCCTATCAATCTTAGAATAGGAATTTAGGTTAAATCAGAACAAGGGCCTTCAAAGCCCTAAGCAAGTACAATTTACTTAATTCCTGCCTAATAAGGATTGCAAGACTATATCTTACATCAGTTGAATGCAAATCAAACACCTTAATTAAGCTAAATCCTCACTAGATTGGAGGGATACATCTCCCATGAATTTTTAGTTAACAGCTAAATACACTAGTCAACTGGCTTCAATCTACTTCTCCCGCCGTGAGAAAAAAAAAGGCCCGGAGAAGCCCTGGCAGGGTTGAAGCTGCTTCTTTGAATTTGCAGTTCAAAATGATCAGTTCACCACGGGACATGGCAAAAAGAGGACTTAACCTCTGTCTTTAGATCTACAGTCTAATTCCTACTCGGCCATTTTACCTATGTTCATAAACCACTGATTATTCTCAACCAACCACAAAGATATTGGTACTTTATACTTACTCTTTGGTGCTTGAGCCAGAATAGTAGGCACTGGCCTAAGCTTATTAATTCATGCTGAACTAGGTCAGCCCGGAACACTGCTCAGAGACGACCAAATTTACAACGTAGTAGTAACAGCCCACGCATTTGTAATAATTTTCTTCATAGTCATACCCATTATGATTGGTGGATTTGGAAATTGGCTAGTGCCCCTAATAATTGGAGCACCCGCTATAGCTTTTCCCCATATAAATAATATGAGTTTCTGACTACTCCCTCCTTTCTTATTGCTGCTGGCATTATCAATAGTTGAAGGCGGTGTGGGTACAGGTTGAACTGTATACCCATCCTTAGCCAGAAACTTAGCACATGCAGGAGCTTCAGTTGACTGTACTATTTTTTCCCTACCCTTTGCTGGTGTATCCTCAATTCTCGGATCTATCAATTTTATCACCACTATCATCAATATAAAACTGCCCGCTATGACGCAATGTCAAACACATTATTCGTATGATCAGTACTAATCACAGCAGTATTGCTTCTATTCTCCTTGCCTGTACTAGCAGCTGGAATCACTATATTGCTAACTGATCAAAACCTGAACACAACCTTTTTCAACCCTGCGGGAGGAGGAGACCAACCTTATATCAACACCTATTTTGATTCTTTGGACACTCTGAAGTATATATTTTAATCCTGCCTGGATTTGGGATGATTTCACACATTGTAACCTATTACTCAGGAAAAAAAGAACCTTTCGGATACATGGGTATAGTATGAGCTATAATATCAATTGGATTCTTAGGGTTCATTGTATGAGCCTACCACATAGTCTCAGTGGGTATAGACATTGACACACGAGTGTATTTTACATCAGCCACTGTAATTATCGCCACTCCCACAAGGGTGAAAGTGTTTAGCTGACTGGCAACACTCCACGGATATAATATTAAGTGGTCCCCGGCCATGATGTGAGCCCTGCGTTTCGTTTTCCTTTTCACAGTCGGCAGACTAACAGGTGTTGTCCTAGCTAATTGATCATTAGACATTGTCCTTCATGTTACATACTATGTAGTCGCACGCTTTCCCTATGTGCTCTCAGTGGGAGCTGTTTTCGCTGTCATAGGATTTGTGCACTGATTTCCACTATTCTCAGGATATACACTCAACATGAGCAAAAGTTCACTTTGTAATCATATTTGTGGGTGTCAACATAACTTTATTCCCATAACATATTTTAGGTCTATCTGGTATGCCTCGACAATACTCTGACTACCCAGATGCCTATACAACATGAAATACTATCTCATCAATAGGCTCATTGATCTCATTAACAGCAGTCATGCTGATAATTTTCATTATCTGAGAAGCATTTGCATCCAAACGAGAAGTACTAACAGTAGAACTTACTACTATAAATTTAGAGTGACTAAATGGATGTCCTCCACCATATAATACATTTGAAGAGCCAACCTACATCAATCTAAAGTAGTCAGGAAAGGAAGGAGTCGAACCCTCTTTTATCAGTTTCAAGCCAACACCATAACCGCTATGTCTTTCTCCATGAACGAGATATTAGTAAAATTTTATGTAACTTTGTCGAAGTTAAGTCACAGGTGGAAATCTTGTATATCTCTATGGCATATCCCTTTCAACTAGGTTTTCAAGATGCAACATCACCCATCATGGAAGAGCTACTACACTTTCATGACCACACACTAATAATTGTCTTCTTAATTAGCTCCCTGGTTCTTTATATTATTTCACTAATACTAACAACTAAGCTAGCACATACTAGCACGATAAACGCACAAGAAGTAGAAACTATCTGGATTATTTTACTGGCCATTATCTTGATCTTAATTACCCTACCATCATTTTGAATCCTTTACATAATAGGTGAAATTAATAATCTGTCTCTTACTGTAAAAACTATAGGTCACCAATGATACTGAAGCTATAAATATACTGACTACGAAGACCTAAATTTTGACTCCTATATAATCCCAACATCAGACCTAAAACCAGGGGAACTACGACTGCTAGAAGTAGATAACCGAGTAGTATTGCCCATAGAAATAACAATCTGAATACTAATCTCCTCCGAAGACGTATTACACTCATGAGCCGTACTTTCCTTGGGCCTAAAAACAGATGCAATCCCAGGACGCCTAAATCAAACAACCCTAATATCAGCACAACCGGGCTTTTATTACAGGCAGTGTTCAGAGATTTGTGGATCAAACCACAGCTTCATGCCAATTGTCCTTTAGTTAGTGCCTCTAAAATACTTTGAAAAGTGATCGCATCTATGTTATATGCTCATTAAGAAGCTAGATTAGCGCTAACCTTTTAAGTTAAAGACCGAGAGCTAAGATTCTCCTTAATGATATGCCACAATGAGATATATCAACATGATTTATTACCATTTTATCTATATTACTAACACTATTTATTATATTTCAACTAAAAGTCTCAAAGAATATCTACTACCCCAACCCAGAGTCAACACTCACTAAAGTGCAAAAACAACCTACCCCTTGAGAAACAGAATGAACAAAAATTTGTTTGCCCCTTTCATAACCCTGATAGTAATGGGCCTCCCCATAGTCATTTTAATTATTATATTCCCAAGTATTTTATTTCCAACATCAAAACGACTAGTTAACAATCGCATAATTTCCCTTCAACAATGACTAATCCAACTTACAGCAAAACAAATAATAAGCATCCATAATCATAAAGGACAGACTTGATCACTAATACTAATGTCACTCATCCTATTTATTGGGTCAACCAACCTTCTTGGACTACTGCCCCACTCATTTACACCCACCATGCAGCTCTCAATGAATGTGGGAATAGGCATTCATTCCCCTATGAGCCGGTACTGTGGTTATAGGTTTCCGCAACAAAACAAAAGCATCGTTAGCTCACTTCCTACCACAAGGCACACCCGCCCCTCTCATCCCCATGCTAGTAATTATCGAAACTATCAGCCTGTTTATCCAACCGATAGCACTAGCTGTGCGATTAACGGCCATTATTACAGCAGGTCAAATATTAATACATCTAATCGGAGAAGCAACCTTAGTGCTAATAAGCATCAGCACATTCACAGCTCTCATTACATTCATTATTCTCACCCTACTCACTATCCTCGAATTCACCGTTGCTATGTATTTACCCTCTTAGTTAAGCTTATATCTTCGTGACAACACATAATGACCCATCAGATCCATGCGTACCACATAGTAAATCCTAGTCCTTGACCCCTTACAGGAGCCCTTTCAGCCCTTCTCATAACGTCAGGCCTAATCATATGATTCCACTCAATAATTCTACTAATACTAGGCCTACTAACTAACACTCTAACAATACATCAGTGATGACGAGATGCTATTCGAGAAAGCACTTTTCCAAGACCACCACACACCAACTGTCCAAAAGGGACTTCGATACGGAATAATCTTATTTATTGTCTCAGAAGTCCTTTTTTTTACCGGCTTCTTTGAGCCTTCTATCACTCAAGCCTCGCCCCTACCCCTGAGTTAGGCGGGTGCTGGCCACCAACAGGCATTTGCCCTCTAAACCCCTTAGAGGTACCACTTCTCAACACTTCCATGCTATTGGCCTCTGGCGTGTCTGTTACTTGGCCCACCATAGCCTTATGGAAGGAAATCGTAAGCATATTCTTAAAGCCCTCTTTATTACAATTACTCTTGTTATCTATTTTACACTCCTACAAGCCTCAGAGTATTGCAAAGTCCCATTTACGATCTCAGATGGGGTCTACAGGTCAACTTTCTTCATAGCTACAGGATTCCACGGACTGCATGTAATCATTGGATCTACCTTCCTTATTGTTTGTTTCCTGTGCCAATTAAAATTTCACTTCACGTCCAACTACCACTTCAGCTTTGAAGCCACTGCTTGATACTGACATTTTGTAGATGTTGTATGACTATTCCTTTTCGTATCTATCTATTGATGAGGCTCATAATTCTTTTAGTATTAATTAGTGCAACTGACTTCCAATCAGTTAGTTTCGGTACACCCTGAAAAAGAATAATAAACTTAATACTGACCCTATTAACAAATACAACACTAGCCTCATTACTCAGTACTCATCGCCTTCTGACTCCCTCAACTAAACACGCAGAAAATACAAGCCCTTACGAATGCGGATTTGACCCTATAGGATCCGCCTGCCTACCTTTTTCCATAAAATTTTTCCTAGTAGCGATCACATTCCTCCTTTTTGACCTAGAAATTGCTCTCCTACTGCCCCTCCCCTGAGCAACCCAAACAAACAACCTAAAAACAGTAGTCACCATGGCTTTACTTTTAATTATTGGCAGTTAGCCTGGCCTGCAAGTGAACTCAAAAGGAGCTGGAGTGGGCTGAATGTGGTATTTAGTTTAAAACAAAACAAGTGGTTTGACTCATTAGATTATGATTAGACCCATAATTACCAAGTGTCTTTAGTACATATAAATATTATTATAGTGTTCACTGTATGCCTCATAGGATTACTAATATATTAGTCCCACCTAATATCCTCACTGCTATGTCTAGAAGGCATAATATTATCACTATTCATCCTGGCAACCCTAGCAATCCTAAATTCACACTTTAGCCAGCATAATACCAGTCATCTTGCTGGTGTTCACAGCCTGCGAAGCAGCACTTGGGTTAGCCTTGCTAGTAGTAGTATCAAATACCTATGGCACTGATTACGTACAAAACCTCAACCTCCTCCAATGCTGAAATTTATTATTCCCACAGTCATACTAATACCCCTAACATGATTATCAAAAAGCAACATAATCTGAATTAACTCCACAACCCATAGCCTACTAATTAGTTTCACAAGCCCACTTCTTTTTTTAAAACTTTATTTATTTATTTATTTATTTATTTATTTATTTATGGCTGTGTTGGGCCTTCGTTGCTGTGCGCGGGCTTTCTCTAGTTGTGGTGAGCAGGGGCTACTCTTTGTTGTGGTGCACGGGCTTCTCATTGTGGTGGCTTCTCTTGTTGCAGAGCATGGGCTATAGGCATGTGGGCTTCAGTACTTGTGGCACGTGGGCTCCAGTAGTTGTGGCTCACAGGCTCTAGAGCGCAGGCTCAGTAGTTGTGGTGCGCAGGCTTAGTTGCTCCGCAGCATTTGGGATCTTCCCGGACCAGGGCTCGAACCTGTGTCCCCTGCATTGGCAGGCAGATTCTCAACCACTGGGCCACCTGGGAAGCCCAAGCCTACTTCTTCTTAACCAATTCAGTGACAGTAGCTTTAACTTCTCGTTAGTATTCTTCTCTGACTCCTTATCCGCACCATTACTGGTCCTAACAATATGGCTCCTTCCCGTAATATTAATAGCCAGTCAATCTCACCTACTCAAAGAACCACTAATCCGAAAAAAATTATACTTGACAATACTAATCATATTACAAACATTTTTAATCATAACATTTACCACCACAGAACTAATGCTATTTTACATTATATTTGAAGCTACACTAGTTCCTATCCTTATTATATAACATCGCCTGCTGAGGTAACCAAACAGAACGCCTTACTGCAGGACTTTTTTATTCTACACACTAGTTGGATCACTCCCACTGCTAGTGGTATTAATATACATACAAAACACCACGGGCTCTCTGAATTTCCTCGTATTTCAATATTGAGCCTTATCACTGTGCAACTCTGATCCAACGTCTTTATATGACTGACCTGCATGATAGCCTTTATAGTAAAAATACTCCTCTATGGCCTCCACCTTTGATTACTCAAAGCACATGTAGAAGCTCCCATTGCAGGCTCTATAGTCCTTGTAGGCATATTACTAAAATTCGGGGGCTATGGCATATTACGAATCACATCAATACTGAACCCCCCCTTTGAGAAGATAAACAAAATTGATAAACCATTCGCCAGACTCATCAAGAAAAAAAGGGGAGAAGACTCAAATCAGTAGAATTAGAAATGCAAAAGTAAAAGTAACAACTGACATTGCAGAAATACAAAGGATCATGAGAGATTACTACAGGCACCTATATGCAAATGAAATGGACAACCTGGAAGAAATGGACAAATTCTTAGAAAAGCACAACCTTCTGAGACTGAACCAGGAAGAAAAAATATATACACAGACCAATCACAAGCACTGAAATTGAGACTGTGATTAAAATCTTCCAACAAACAAAAGCCCAGGACCAGATGGCTTCACAGGCGAATTCTGTCAAACATTTAGAGAAGAGCTAACACCTATCCTTCTCAAACTCTTCCAAAATATAGCAGAGGGAGGAACACTCCCAAACTCATTGTACGAGACCACCATCACCCTGATACCAAAACCAGACAAAGATACTACAAAAAAAGAAAATTACAGGCCAATATCACTGATGAATATAGATGCAAAAATCCTCAACAAAATACTAGCAAACAGAATCCAACAGCACATTAAAAGGATCATACACCATGATCAAGTGGGGTTTATCCCAGGAATACAAGGATTCTTCAATATACGCAAATCTATCAATGTGATTAACCATATTAACAAATTGAAGGAGAAAAACCATATGATCATCTCAATAGATGCAGAGAAAGCTTTTGACAAAATTCAACACCCATTTATGATAAAAACCCTCCAGAAAGAAGGCATAGGGGGAACTTACCTCAACATAATAAAGGCCATATATGACAGACCCACAGCAAACATTGTTCTCAATGGTGAAAAACTGAAACCATTTCCATTAAGATCAGGAACAAGACAAGGTTGCTCACTCTCACCACTCTTATTCAACATAGTTTTGGAAGTTTTAGCCACAGCAATCAGAGAAGAAAAGGAAATAAAAGGAATCCAAATCGGAAAAGAAGAAGTAAAGCTGTCACTGTTTGCAGATGACATGATACTATACATAGAGAATCCTAAAGATGCTACCAGAAAACTACTAGAGCTAATCAATGAATTTGGTAAAGTAGCAGGATACAAAATTAATGCACAGAAATCTCTGGCATTCCTATATACTAATGATGAAAAATCTGAAAGTGAAATCAAGAAAACACTCCCATTTACCATTGCAACAAAAAGAATAAAATATCTAGGAATAAACCTACCTAAGGAGACAAAAGACCTGTATGCAGAAAATTATAAGACACTGATGAAAGAAATTAAAGATGATACAAACAGATGGAGAGATATACCATGTTCTTGGATTGGAAGAATCAACATTGTGAAAATGACTCTACTTCCCAAAGCAATCTATAGATTCAATGCAATCCCTATCAAACTACCACTGGCATTTTTCACAGAACTAGAACAAAAAATTTCACAATTTGTATGGAAACACAAAAGACCCTGAATAGCCAAAGCAATCTTGAGAAAGAAAAATGGAGCTGGAGTAATCAGGCTGCCTGACTTCAGACTATACTACAAAGCTACAGTAATCAAGACAGTATGGTACTGGCAGAAAAACAGAAATATAGATCAGTGGAACAGGATAGAAAGCCCAGAGATAAACCCATGCATATATGGTCACCTTATTTTTGATAAAGGAGGCAAGAATATACAATGGAGAAAAGACAGCCTCTTCAATAAGTGGTGCTGGGAAAACTGGACTGCTACATGTAAAAGAATGAAATTAGAACACTCCCTAACACCATACACAAAAATAAACTCAAAATGGATTAAAGACCTAAATGTAAGGCCAGACACTATAAAACTCTTAGAGGAAAACATAGGCAAAACACTCTATGACATAAATCACAGCAAGATCGTTTTTGACCCACCTCCTAGAGAAATGGAAATAAAAACAAAAATAAACAAATGGGACCTAATGAAAGTTCAAAGCTTTTGCACAGCAAAGGAAACCATAAACAAGACGAAAAGACAGCCCTCAGAATGGTAGAAAATATTTGCAAATGAAGCAACTGACAAAGGATTAATCTCCAGAATTTACCAGCAGCTCATGCAGCTGAATATCAAAAAAACAAACAACTCAATCCAAAAATGGGCAGAAGACCTAAATAGACATTTCTCCAAAGAAGATATACAGATTGCTAACAAACACATAAAAGGATGCTCTACATCACTAATCATTTAGAGAAATGCAAATCAAAGTACAATGAGGTATCACCTCACATTGGTCAGAATGGCCATCATCAAAAAATCTACAAACAATAAATGCTGGAGAGGGTGTGGAAAAAAGGGAATCTTCTTGCGCTGTTGGTGGGAATATAAATT
>NW_006790449.1:95007-97507 GCF_000442215.2 Lipotes vexillifer | reverse complement strand
ACCCCCAAAGTCTGGCCCGGAGTCCTTGCTCTTAACCACTGTGCTCTGTTGTCCTGCGCCCTGTGGGTCATTCTCTATGGGATTAGCCAGTATACAGGGTGGCCTGAGGGTCATGTTTGGGATGGTGAGAGGACATCATATTGCTTTGACTTTTTGATGGTCTGTATATTTGTTTTATGTAACAAATCACCAATAATTTTGTTGCTTAGAACAATACAAAATTATTATCCTAAAGTTTTGTCAGTCAAAAGTCTGAAAATGGGTCCTATGGGCTAAAATTGAGCTGTTGGCAGGGCTGTATTCCTTCAGGAGCCTCCAGGGGAAAATCTGTTCCTTGCCTTTTCCAGCCTCTAGAGAGGCTTTCCACATTCCTTGGCTTTGTGTCCCCCTTCCTGCAATCATGTCACTCCAGCCTCTGCTTCCATCACCACTGCCCCTTCTCTGGATCTCTTGTAAGGCCCCTTGTGATCACATTAGTCCCACCTGGATAATCCAGGGTACTCTTCGCCACCTCAAGATCCCTAACCACAGCTGCAAATCACTTTGCCATTAAAGTAATATATTCACAGAGTCTGAGGATGAGGATGTGGACATCTTTGTGGGGGGAGTGTCATATTTGGCTTATGTAGTCTCTTTATGGGTTGATGATAGATAATGGCCATTCCAGACTTTCTTATTTTCACTTTTGAGTAATAACTGATGAAACCCCCCTTCCCACTACCCTGGCCTGAGCCTCGGCTGATGTCATCCCCCCAGATACCATCACATGAGGAGAGGAGAGTGTGCGTGTTAGGAAGCTCTGGAGAGAGGCGCAGAGTAAAAGGTAGTGGCTTTTAAAGATCTTAGTGAGTAGGTATAAAAATGAGCTGAATTTTACAACAGTCCATCATATGACTTAGCTACTTTTTGTATTTCAAAGTCTATACCTCTTTTACATGGTTGTAATCTGGTAAACATAAAAATTTATATTCAGTTTCTCTATAGAACATTTTATCACAAGAGTTTTGAAGAATACTAAGATCTTTCTGTTAATTCATGCTGCCGGTTTTACTTAGGACTTTATTTTCATGTGTCCACGTCACCCTTCTTTCCACAGGGTTGTGATGATAAGCCCACCAGTTGCTGAGCCCCTACTGTAGGCATTATGCAGAGTGCTTCAAAACATTTTTTATTTCATTTAATTTTCTTATTGGCCTCATGAGGTTCGAATTATCCCATTTTTTTTGTAGATGAGAAAGCTGAAAACTCTGGGAAGTATCTTATTTTAAAGTCGCATCACACAATTATTAAGTGATGGAAGGACGATTTGAACCTAGGCCTGTCAAAATCTAAAGGCTTTTTCTTGATACTTATTCTACCAGATGGCCTTACCAAGGCAGCCAAGAGAAGGCTTACTTAGATACTCAACTGCTTGAACATCAGCAGTTGTGAAGAAATACATTAGCACAGGGACATTATGGCAGTGGAAAGTTAAATTTTATTTCATTCTTCCTGACAGCCAGGACAAGAAGAGAAACTTAATGAAACTCTTTAGCTGGTCAGAGAGTATACTAGTTTTCTCCCATTTCTAAATTCTAAGTTCCTGTTAATCTTTGAGCATTTGTACTAGTGAATTTGTTTGACATAGAGGATAATGATTTTATAATTTAAGTCAAAATAAAAGTATCCTCTATGTAGCTGTTTCTTGTGTCAAATGTATAGCTTTTTTCCCCTCATTAAAAATGTAACTTGGAAAAAATGATTTTATGGGGGAGCTGGGTATAAGCTAATGATTACAGAGTTTCCCTGTCCTTACTTTTGATACAGAAACAGCGAACTAGGGACTTCCCTGGTGGTCCAGTGGTTAAGGCTCTGTGCTCCCAGTGTAGGGAGCATGGTTCGATCCCTGGTCGGGAAACTAAGATCCCACATGCTGCATGGCATGGCCTAAAAATAACCCCCCCCCCCCCCCCCAGCAAACTAAAGTATATGCTGATCATGGATTCTAAGCCCTCAGTGGCCATGGTGTTTCAGAAATCCAGGCTTGGTTAGGCTGCAGGAATTATTTTATTGCTAAATTTCAGCCTGTTAACTGTTCAGAACTATTCTCTTTTTTTTTCTAGTATTAATATAAAAACTGTCCAAAAAGCCTACTACTTCTCTCATAAAATATTTGAGTTCTTAAGCTAGTGCTGTTGTTGATCAGTTTTGATCAAGTCGTTGAGAATACTTTCCTTGGAAAAATGGAGCATGGTCAGGGCATCCTTCTTTCCTTCTTCCCCTACTCCACCCTTGATTAGCCCATCAGCAGGTTCTGTGCATTCTGCTCCTGATTCATACCTTGCATCTGCTACTTTTCTTCCTGTATGCTGCCACCACCAGGCTGGCAGCCCCGTTACTCCCCAAGACAGTGACAGTGGCCTCTTCACTGACTGCAGGCTTTCACTTTGACCCTCTCTGCTGCTTTCTTCATATGGCATGACTGACCTGGAAACCTATCTCGCACCAGCTCACGCTCTTC
>NW_006790449.1:89644-93633 GCF_000442215.2 Lipotes vexillifer | reverse complement strand
CCTTATCCCGCCCCAGCTCTCGCTCTTCCTAGCGTCTTCCATGAGCTTCCCATTGTACTTCACCTCAAGTTGAAACTCCCTGTACTGTCTTTCAAGGCCCATGTGATCTGCCCCCGCCTGTCTTTGCAGAAGCTTCCAGGGCCCTCCCACAGCTGCTACCTCGTTCCAGACAGAGCAGCAGCTTCCCCAACCCTGCAGTGAGTTGCTACCCCACTTCAAGGTCTCTATTTAAATGTCACCTTCTCAAGGAGTCTTTTCTGCTGTTTTCTTTCTCTCCCTTTTCTGTCCTTAATGGCATTGATAACCAGTTGTAATTATTTTATTTGATTGCCTTCTTTGGTCTCTGCCCACTAACATGTAAGCCCTATGGGGCAAGGACCATGCCTGACTTGTTTGCTGCTTTATCATCAGTGTTACCAGTAGTATTTAGCAGGAATTCAGTAAATGTTTATTGAAGGAACGAGGGGGATAGGAGCGAACTGGCGAGAAGGCGGATGTACCTATTGATACTGCTTTGTTTCACCATGAAAAAGAACAGATAGACCTAGACACTGCCCAGAGTTTGGTCACAGAGGAAAAAATTGTAGAGTAATTCTCAGAGCCATTTATTCATCCTAAAAGTTACCGGGATTCTGTGTCTTTTTGGCAGGCATAGTTTGCCTTTTGTGTATTCAGCTAATTTGCATCATACTGATAATGTGACTGTGTGATAATTCAGCCATATGCTGAGGTTTCTACCCGGAAGACTGGAGTACTACCTTAATTTAAAACTGTTATTCACCTCTGTTGAATTTTTTTGAAACTGTGCCTTAATTTCCATGAGATAGTTGTGTGGTTCATCAGAATTTGTGATTCCATTGAGGTGAGGCCGTTTCAGAAAGTGCTGTGTGAACAGCAGGGCTCTGAGTGGCCTACTGGGTGGGATGTGTTTCCTCTGGTACCTTATTGAGCAGGCCTGCTGAGTGGGATTATCTGATTATCAACATTTGAGATTTAAAATGTCTGCTAAAGATGACAGTGTTTCTTAGGTGATGAGTTCTTTATGACAGACATTTCATACTAGGACTAGTGTGGTTTTTTAAAGCCATTCTATGTTAATTTATAGGAAGACATTAGTTTTTCTGTTTCCTGGGACATGAGGGAACTTGTCTAGTAAATCTTAAGAGCATCAGATATTTCAGAATTAGTTAAAAAGAAGGGTCTAAACCCCAGCCTTGATTCCTGCAGCATTGTTAAAATGCTCTTTCCTTTTGAGAAATACTGAACTGAATTTTTGGCTTGCTATGCAAATCATCCCTCTTCCTAGTGTGTAAGTACTTTGATAATGTTAAAATATTTTGAAACTTAATGTTTAAATACTATTTCAGATATTTGATTTTATTTTGTATCATCACATAGTTAATCTAGCCTTCTAATTAAATTCAACCTAATAAAAATTAATAGAATCAATAAATCAGTAAAGTTGTTACTTTAATTGAAAGAACTAATTTACTGCACTTAATAATCTCAAACCTTGCTTAGGCCTACCATCAGCTTAGGTTACTGGGATTGTTGAAAGTGAAGTCATGGGATTGTTGAAAGTGAAGTCATAAGATTGTAGGTTTTAGAGGGATTCCTTAGGTCTGGTTCTGTAAACAGAGGTGGCCAGCCTTTGAAGAAAGGCTCGAAGGTGTCACATGAAAATCCTAGGTGCTGTACTGGAAGTTTCCAACTGTTAAATCGGGGGTGTCTTTCCCCAGAAGCAATGTCATCAGTGGTAGGTAGCTGGGATGCTGGCCCCTGCAAGTGGGAATGGAGGAGCAGGGTAACAAAAGCACACTGATACTTGTGCAGGGGTCGGAGCCTTGGAGGCTTCTCTTCGCCCTGTCATTTTGTTGATGTTTGGCTCCTCAGGCTCAGATTACCCATTTATGGATGAGTGGATTGGGCAAGATCATTTCCAGCGTTCTTTGAAGCTCTGCTGTCATGTAATTGGGATTTTCTGATTCCTGGGTCAGAGTCTGAGCAGGGATTTGGATGGCAGAGTAGTGCAGGTGGTCAGGCACTTCATACTTAACCACCTTTTCTTATTTATTTATTTATTTAATTTATTTTTGGCTGCGTTGGGTCTTTGCTGCTGCATGCGGGCTTTCAATAGTTGCGTCGAGCGCAGGCTACTCTTCGTTGCGGTGCGCGGGTTTCTCATTGCGGTGGCTTCTCTTGTTGCGGAGCATAGGCTCTAGGCACGCAGGCTTTAGTATTTGTGGCTCGCGGGCTTAGTTGCTCCCCGGCATGTGGGATCTTCCCAGACCAGGGTTCGAACCTGTGTCCCCTGCATTGGCAGGCTGATTCTTAACTACTACACCACCAGGGAAGTCCCTAACCACCTTTTCATATTTGTGTGACTTACCAGTTCAGATTGAATAACCGAAAGCACTGTGTGCTCTCACAAAAATTTTTGTACTCTTACAGGAAAGCATCTTCAGTTTTATAGTAGAGGTCACTGAAAAAATCTTGCAGGACTTTGTACCTCTGTCATTCTTTGAGCACTTCATTACTTTCTAGTGCAAAGTAATGAAGCTTATCTAATAATTCACCTGTCCCAGCCCTGATTTCTGCCAATTTCCCAGAGTCCTGGTTCCTTTGAGTGGGAATGGGCTAGGAATGCTCTTGCAAACTGGGGTGCTGTTGCTTCTCCCTCTTTTGGAGGGCAGAGCTAGGAAATAGATGGTTTTCTGAAGTTGTATAATACCTCTTGGTCCAGTTCGTCACTGCAGGGCTCTTCTCTCCTTCCCACCTGTTAAGTTTGTATATTCTTTTCCCTCTGTTGCTGATTCCCAACAATATCACTGTATTTACTAGTTTGCTCAGTGATACAGTACATACAAAATAGTTTCAGAATTTTTCACCAACGCTATTACCAACAACAAACCTACTACATGAAATTGTTTTTCTTTGTAATTCTCTTTACCCTGAGAATGTATCATACCGAAGATGTATATCCATGTACTCTCAAAGAGGTTACTGTCTGTTATGGCTTGTCTTAACACTGTATTTCTCCCTCCCTCTTCCTCCTTTACAGAATAGACACTCAGTAAATATTTGCTGAGAGGTATTCTGTGCCCTTCTGTGAGCTATTCCTGTCCACAGTACTTCCCTATGTTAAATTAATTACCATTTCTATAGGAGTGAAGTATAATTAATCTACCAAAAGCACTAATGTTCTGAGCAGTCATATATAAATAAAAGATAATATATAACATGAAAAATGTAACTATAATATATAATTTTATATAACACTAAATATATAAATAACAGTTATATATTTATCAAACTCTAGTATATACACACATATGTTAAGCCCATTTTATCTGTGTCTTCATATAATTTAAAATTATTTATTGCTTATATATCATTTTTAATTCACAGAACACAAGGTTCCTTATTTTCTGGTCTCAGTTTCAGCCAGTATTTCACATTAGTATCATTAGGTCAACAGAAATGTGGGTTTCAACTTTATTTTTCATCTTAAGAGTTAGGAGACATATAAAAACATTTATGATTTTTTTTGTGTGGTATCATCATAGACTCTAAGGTATATAAATTCTCATTAATCATTAAAAAAAAATCACAGACTGATGGAACAACCCATTAGTTACTGGGGAGAAGGAGTTAACTAGGAGGAAAGATAGTTTTGGGTGGAGGGAAAGAGGTAGAGATAAGTGTGTATTTGAACTTAGGACAATGAAATTTAAGAAATGTAGACTGGAGAAATTAAGTTTTTTAGCATCCAGTGTAAATATATTATGTATTCTTTTTGTTAAAGCTACTTAATAAGTGATTCTCCTTTAAAAATAGCAGTCTTGGGGCTTCCCTGGTGGCTCAGTGGTTGAGAGTCCGCCTGCCGATGCAGGGGACACGGGGTCGTGCCCCGGGCCGGGAAGATCCCACATGCCGCGGAGCAGCTGGGCCCGGGAGCCATGGGCACTGCGCCTGCGCGTCCGGAGCCT
>NW_006790449.1:68722-89622 GCF_000442215.2 Lipotes vexillifer | reverse complement strand
AAAAAAAAAAAAAAAAAAAAAAAAAAAAAAATTGCAGTCTTTTTATTTTGAAAGTATGTTTTAATCACCCAAATTGACAGAAATATGTAACTGTACATGTTCTTTGGTATTATGTCTTAGTGATGATGAGAAAGTGTTAACGTTGGTGCAGCCAAATATTGTTCAGTCTGGTTATTCTATAGATGATCCTCTACTGGAAGAATTACTAAATTAATTATATGGTTGTGTCTATTCATGTATTAAAGAAAAATAACCATCGTATATTAAATAGGAGTTTGAAACATTTCTGCTTTAATTGAAACGATCAGTGTAACTTTAAACTGGAAATATATTTAGGGGAGAGCCCAAGAGTCTTTTAAAGATTTTTTTAAGGTATTTAAAAGTATTTTAAATGGTACTTTTTAAAGGCCTTTAAAGTATTTTAAGTTATTTTAAAAAGAAAGCAAGAAAATATATTTTTATTTTACTTTCATTAATTTATATATGTATTAAATATGTGTGTATGTTTTATATCTTATTACAGTTAAGCATGTTCTTCCCATCTTTTACTTTATTATTCTTTTATGGGTATTTTTAAACTTAAATCCTTAAGCAGGACCTTCCAGAAATTCGGTCATTCTAACACCTTTTTTTTGTATAAATTTTCATAGATATAATGAAGCCATAGTCAGAATAGCTCAGATATTTTTTGTCAATGATAAAAAAACCAAAATCCTCTGGAAGTAACTTTTTGTATTTTCATTACAGGTAAATTGGAATATTCACATTGTACAGAAACAGAGGTAAGAGAAATCCTCAAATATTTCTCAGTAATGCAGCTTTGAAGTTCTATTTAGACTAACTTGAGTTCTGAAATATCTCACTATGGGTTTTTGGTTTTCTGATGAGGATGTACTGAGAGAAAGTATATATCTTTTATATTTAGGAAGAGTAAAATGTGAAGAAAAATTGGTTTTCTCGTCCATAGTTTTAAAATGTCAAGGTGTGTTATAAAGATCAGCTTAGTCATAGTTTAAAAAATTTCCTATTTTTTTGTTGTTTATGAAATGGAGTTAACTAAGATTCAGAGCCCTTAATAAGTAGTTTACATTCAGTTTTTTAATAATCCAATGTAGTGTGTCATAATAAATCTTTTAAATGTGTTGAACTCCTATGGAGTTGCCTGGGAGTAGGAAAAATAGGGACTTGGAAAGTGTTTCAGCAAGATTATTGATGAATTAAATGCTTTGTCATTTGTATAAGTAGGTTTATTATTTTCTAATAATTTAAATAATTTAAAATTCTGATTGTGAAATTTAATGCGACTCCATGTGTCCCTTGCAGAAATTTCAGTGGTGACACTGAAATATGAGGGCAGCATTGATGAATTATGTATGTATGGTGGTCTTTCTGGAGCTGTTGCATCATCCTTAATTAGGAGTCTTAGGTCTTTTGTTAATGGCAATGCCTAATTAAGGATTTAAGAAGTTATTTTTCTAATTTTATAATACATTTACATGTTGATGTAGGTTTTATTAAATTTTAATTGTTATTTTAAGTAAGATGTAAGATTCCTGAGGGATTATATTATATAATAAAGAAGCAAAAATAATTTATTCTTTTTTGCATTCAGAAGTTATTCAACGCATTTTATGTTTTCTGTTCAACTTGAGAAGTAGAGGTAATTTCTTCCAAATTAGCTGTAAAAATGAGCAAGAACTTAATATTTTTATATTGTGACAATTTTTGATGCATTGTTCAATATGATATAAAGGATTGGGATTTGATTTGAGTCCAAAAATACAAGTTCTGTCTGTGGTTTCTGGTGTGCATCTTTCTAGCTATGTAATTTTGAGCAAGTAGTTTTTTCTCTCAGAACTTTGGCTTTCTTACTTATAAAATGTTAAAGATAATCTCTGTTAATCTCATGGGTTGTAAAATTTTAAAGTGATTATATAGGTGAAAAAGTTTTATAAACTCTAAAGACACTATTATCTACATCAGAATGATACAAATATAATCAGCATTCATCTGCATTTAGGTAATGAAATGTAAGGATTTTACATACAAGGCATAGTCGTAAATCTCATTATTCTTACTATGTTTTGTTGCCATAAAATCAACATGGTTTTAACATTTTGTTTAGCACTTGCTTTGTATAGGAATGCCACTTCATGTTATCTCTTCTTTGATCCATAACTTGGATCACCAAAACAATTGTAATCTAAACAGAACTCTCAGGTTTTTTTTTTTTTTTTTGGTCTGTTTGGAGAGGGAAAATCATGAGAAAATAAAAAGTTCAGGGTGGGGCTTCCCTGGTGGCGCAGTGGTTGAGAGTCCGCCTGCCGATGCAGGAGACACGGGGTAGGCCTGGGAGAGCAGGGATGCCAGTCGGGACCGGCAGGTGATCAGACCTGTCACCAACTCCAGGGACATCAGGACGACCTTCGAGTCTCTCCGTGAAATACTTAAGATTGCAGCCTTTTCTGAGGCCCCTGGATGTGTGCCACGTGCCTAAACTTTTAAGACACAAAAATCAATGTAGGCATGCCTAAAGCTCACTGACTTCATTTAGGAACTGAACAGTTTCTGTGTTGAAAAAAAAAAAAAAAAAAAAAAGTTCAGTGTGATATTCAGTTTACAGAATGGGTTCAGGGTATTTTTTAGAGTAACAGTGGTCATTAACTCTGGGGAAGATATTGGGATTGTGGATGGTGGTTTATCTGTATTGCTTGGATTTGTTTTGAAATGAGAATGTTACTGTATATTACTTTGATAATTAAAATAATAAAAAGGAGGGGCAGTAGTGGGAGTGGGAACTTTTTCAAGAAGTTTGACTCCAGAGAAGGAGGAGATAGTTTAAGTAGGAAGTTTTGTTTTGTTTTGTTTTGTTTTTTAGCTTGGGTAAGACCATACATTTGGTGCTGGTAGTGGTAGAAAGGGGGCAGAGACAGAGAGAGAGGGGGATTTTGCAAAAATGTAAAACAATACCACCCCTTTCACTATTTTTTTTGAGTTTCTATAAAAACATTACACATATTAACATATTTAATATTATTTTAAACAATTTAATTTAAATGATTCAATCAAAATTTCTCAGTTTTATACAAATAGAACTACCATACGACCCAGCAATCCCACTACTGGGCATATACCCTGAGAAAACCATAATTCAAAAAGAGTCATGTACCAGAATGTTCATTGCAGCTCTATTTACAATAGCCAGGAGATGGAAGCAACCTAAGTGTCCATCATCGGATGAATGGATAAAGAAGATGTGGCACATATATACAATGGAATATTACTCAGCCATAAAAAGAAACGAAATTGAGTTATTTGTAGTGAGGTGGATGGACCTAGAGTCTGTCATACAGAGTGAAGTAAGTCAGAAAGAGAAAAACAAATACCGTATGCTAACACATATATATGGAATCTAAGAAAAAAAAAAAGGTCATGAAGAACCTAGGGGTAAGATGGGAATAAAGACACAGACCTACTAGAGAATGGACTTGAAGATATGGGGAGGCGGAAGGGTAAGCTGTGACAAAGTGAGAGAGTGGCATGGACATATATACACTACCAAACGTAAAACAGATAGCTAGTGGGAGGCAGCTGCATAGCACAGGGAGATCAGCTCGGTGCTTTGTGACCACCTAGAGGGGTGGGAGGGAGGGAGACGCAAGACGGAAGAGATATGGGAACATATGTATATGTATAACTGATTCACTTTGTTATAAAGCAGAAAGTAACACACCATTGTAAAGCAATTATACTCCAATAAAGCTGTTAAAAAATTTGTTTTAATTTCTAATACAATAAATGTTTGATAGGTTATAGCTCATATAAAAAAAAGCTCCTTGGACTCCCTGGTAATTTTTGAGTGTAAAAGGCGTCCTGAAACTAGTTTGAGAACTGTTGGGATGAGGCCTGAAGAGCAGAGATACTTCTTCCTGAGAAATGGAATTGGGGGTCGAGAGAGGTCAAACCAGAGCCCTAAGGTGGATGGTGGAAGGTGAGGAAAGCCGTGATATAGGGATGAAGCCAATCAGTTTTGAGAGCGAGGGTCAGAACGGTGACTTCTAGAGCCTCTTTTCACCCTAAAATTGCTTTTCTGTTGAGAATAGAGATTCCCTGTATCTCCTGTAAGTCAGAAGCCCCACGGGCCCTCTCTGGAGTTGGGTCCACTCTAGTCAGGGCTGCGAACCCCGGTGCATGTGAGAGAAGTGGGAAGGGGCCTCAACCACCGAGAGCACTTGGAGGCCCACGGCTCACGTGCGCCCAGCCTCTCCCTGGGAGGAGGGAGGGGCGCGCCTGAACTCCGTCAGCGCCCCATTTTCTTCGCTCTGGTCGTGTCCTAATGCGGCTCGTTGTACAGGTCGAGCCTTGAGCGCAGAGCCGGTGAATGAACACGGTGGGGTCGTGGTCATGGGAGCCGGTGAATGAACACGGCGGACGTTTGCGGCTTCCCGTGGGGGAGAAGAAGGTCCGGCTCCTGGCGAGGCTCCCAGACCCGAGGGGAGCCGCAGCCCCCTCACCTTTCCACGTGGCTGAAAGACGTGACTTGAAGTGTTTGACTGTTTTTTAATAGTTTTCTTAGTACATAAAAATCATTATGAATTCTTTTCTAGTTTTACTGATAGTTCTCTTTTTAATACTTTACCTGTATTCATAAAAACCAAGCAAAACTAGGACTTTAGAGAAAGTAAGGAGGCCATACATAGGCATTCAGTCAACTGTTAACGGGATTTTGTACCTCAAGAATAGCTTAATGTTTATTAAAATCGGGTGTTTTTCCTTATTTCTCACTGTGCGGAAATTTTTTTTAATACACTGTATTATACGAGTATTTTCCAGCATTTGAACTCAGGAAATCTTTCATGTAATTTGTTTTAAAAGATATGCAAAATTTTTTCTTTAATAGGCAATTTAATTTTTTTTTACAGCTTTTTTTTTTTTTTTTTCCTTTTTCGGTATGTGGGCTTCTCACTGTTGTGGCCTCTCGTGTTGCGGAGCACAGGCTCCGGACTCGCAGGTTCAGTGGCCATGGCTCACGGGCCCAGCCGCTCCGCGGCATGTGGGATCTTCCCGGACCGGGGCACGAACCCGCGTCCCCTGCATCGGCAGGCGGACTCCCAACCATTGCGCCACCAGGGAAGCCCCCCAAAATTGTTTCT
Source organism: Lipotes vexillifer (assembly GCF_000442215.2). NCBI lineage: Eukaryota > Metazoa > Chordata > Mammalia > Artiodactyla > Lipotidae > Lipotes > Lipotes vexillifer. Next base: position 84,469 of record NW_006790449.1, on the reverse strand, counting down.
TTTGATTAACTAGCCCCCCCCACTCCCCCTCTTGTCTTTCCCTCCCCACCCCACAACTCCTGGCAACCACTGATCTGTATTCTGTCCCTTTGGTTTTGAGGAGGGCCTGCAAGGTAAATAGTGTGTTACTCTCCTTCGGACTCCCCTCCCAGAATGGCTCACAGCTCAAATTGGTAATTTATAAACTCTTGAGTGAAAAAAAACAACAAAAAAAGTCTTGAGTGACTGACCTGTACTTGGGATTTGCTTGTCAAGGAAGCAGTCCCAACCACAGTTTTGGGGAACTTTCAATCCCAGTTTACAAGTTTTTCCTTCTGCCATTATTTAAATAGTCTTGTGGGTTATACACTCTTATACTTGAAGAAAAGGCTAAGCACTTAAAAATACTAAAACATAAAAGATTTGAATTTTCAAGCATCTTAATTGAGACCTTTTCATTGTTTTTAGCTTTCCAAATTTCATCACATTCTGTCTTCTATTAACTACAGTTAATTATGTAGCACTCAGAGGCCCTTTCCCTTTAGCAGGCAAGAAGGTTAAATGAGTAACCAGGACAATCCTGTTCTGTTCTCCTTGATGGATTTGCTGTATTTTTAAGTGGAATTGGTTAAAGCATTATATAAAGTTAAATAACTTTTGTCAATACTTTAATCTTGATAGAGCTAGTTTGTAAAAATCAGAGCGTAGCGGAAAAATTTAAGCTTTACTGAGGGAAACTATAAAAAAGATTCATCTTCTCATCTCAGAAATAAAGTTCATGTGTACTGTATATAAGTACTTACTGTTTCATTCCCACATACATTTTTTTTTTTTTTTTTTGCGGTACGTGGGCATCTCACTGTTGTGGCCTCTCCCATTGCGGAGCACAGGCTCTGGACGCCCTGGCTCGGCGGCCATGGCTCACGGGCCTAGCCGCTCTGCGGCATGTGGGATCTTCCCGGACCGGGGCATGAACCCGTGTCCCCTGCATCAGCAGGCAGACACTCAACCACTCCGCCACCAGGGAAGCCCCCCACATACATCTTTAAAAAATACTTTAGAGCTTACTCTATGCTGAGTTACTGTTATAGGCATTAATTTAATTCTCACAACAAATTTATGAAGTGGATACTGTTATTTGCATTTTGGAAATGAGAGCTAAAGTACGGAGAGGTTAAGTAAGTTGCCCAAGGCCGTATAGCCAGTACATTGCAGAACCACATCTCTTCACCTTTCTTATGTGTGTGTTTATCCAGCCTTTATTTGTCTGCTGTGTGAGGCATATGCATAATGCTGATAATTAATTTTGTGCCCCATTGGGGACAGTGAAATTGTCCTTATTCTGTATATGCTTCTCACCTATGACTCTTTCAGTCCTGGCATTATGTAGCCCGGGAATATGTTTCTTTTGAATGGAAACCAGAAAAAGGAGTGAACGGACGCCAGATACGAAACTCTAGCCCCATTGTTAGGTGAAGGGTCTGTACTGGAGTAATTTGTGAATTAGTTTGATTCTAAATTACTCAGAATGACTCAAGAATTACGCTGCATATCAATATTTTAATCTCCCGGGAAATCAGACCTAGAATTAGTCTGCTTTGTGGGGAAACCCAAAGATTTTGAGAACGAGCCAAGAAATACATCATAGTTAGTATTTGGACTTATTGCATTCTGATTATGTACAGTTTTTGATACAAACTGGACTCTGTGAAAAATTTTAATGTTTCCTGAGCAGCCTAAAATAAACTGCCAAAGGTAGTATGTGGGTGTTTGCTGCTTTAACGCAGAGTATAATACGAAAAAAAATATCCATTTTGTCTTCAGCTAAATCAGCCCCCTGTACTTTGATTTTACCTCTGGCTCATGTAGACTCATGGTGATAGCTGGATGAGTAATCTCTCTTTTAATTGACATTTGATAGCCCTCAGTTAATTTCAAATGTAGCTAAAAAATTAACATGAAAGAAGTATGTAATATCTTTACAAAAATATTTGCATTAGCTTTAGCTGCATAGTGAGCCATTTTTAAAAAATTATTTTTGGCTGCGTCGGGTCTTCGTTGTTGCGCGTGGGCTTTCTCTAGTTGTGGTGAGTGGGAGCTACTCCTTGTTGCAGTGTGCAGGCTTCTCACTGTGGTGGCCTCTCGTTGCGGAGCACGGGCTCTAGGCATGTGGGCTTCAGTAGTTGCAGCACGCAGGCTCAGTAGTTGTGGCTTGCAGGCTCTAGAGCGCACGCTCAGTAGTTGTGGCTCATGGGTTTAGTTGCTGCACGGCATGTGGGATCTTTCCGGACCAGCACTCGAACCCGTGTCCCCTGCATTGGCAGGTGGATTCTTAACCACTGCACCACCAGGGAAGTCCCGAACCTGTTTTGTGTGATTGTGAAAATAGTATTTGATACCAAACTTAGTAAATCTAGGAATATCTAGCAGAAACAAAAAGGTATTACTATCACATCTGCCCTTTTATTGGAAGGCATTGCCTGATCTTAAACCTTGATTTAAGGGTTTATAAACAGGATTGTGTGATAAGTTAAAATGATGATACATGTTCTTTAAAAGGATTGGAAGAGTAAGTTCAAATTAACTGCTGGTAACAACAGCATTTTCTCCTTGATCAGCAGGCTAGAAGGAAGAGGAAGTATTCTCACATTCCGCTTCCTGTCTTTTTGGATTAAAGAATCCAAACATGCCTAAATTTACACAGCCATTTGATTGACGTTAACTTATATGGTCTGGAAATCGGTTTGTGTGCCCTCAGAGTAAACTGTGTCTACCTTTGAGTTATTACTTCTGAGTGTCAATACTAATGGAGGTTGGTAGTGAGATATTGATGATGTGATTTCATGTATCATCAGATGTAGACTGGCGGCATCATGTAGCTCCTCTATCTTTCTCTCCTCTGCTCCCTCATTCCCATCGCTCCCCTCTCTTCTCACTCTGTCTCAGATAATATTACCAAAATGGCCTTTCTGTGGTACAGTCATACATGTCGTAAATACAGGGGACATTTGTGGAGCCCTACATCAAGGACACCCTACATCAAGGACACAGGACAAAAATTCTGGAATTAACTGAGCCCCCATAGCAACTGCTGCCATGGGCTCTGCTAATCTAAACTGGACAGCCCTCTGACTCCATATTAGGCAAAATAATCACCATGTAGTAACGTTGTAGCATCCTGACCAATCACCTAATGCCACCTGCAGGAATTTTCTTTGTCTTGAGGCTGTAAAAGTTGGCTACTAGCCCACAAAGGGAGTCACCTTCCCTGGCTACCAGGAAGTCAGCCTGCTGTTCTTGCAGCGACCCTTTAAGGCCTGCTGTTCTTACAGGGACCTTCTCTTTAATAAACTCTATCTTCCTTACATTCTGCCTTGTGTCTGGAAATTCTTTTCCAAGCTGCACTCGGACCACAGCAACATTGTTTGACCATAGGACACAAAATTTATAACAAGTAGTGTTCCTTTGTGTAGTTTTTACTATATTTGAGGACCAGTGACAGTTGTACTCTATGTATGTCTCACACAAGATTTCAGAGTAACCAGATTATCTGGGAGTAAACACTTTATTCTTGAAGGAACAGAAAGTTTACCTTTCAGGTAACTTAAGCACTTCTAAGTACTTTGATAATAGAGTAGAAAGTTTTCTTAATAATTTGCCTTAAAAAATAATAATTTGCCTTATCCAGGGGCCATATCAGTCTGCCTTAATGAATAGTTTAAATTTTAAATGTTTTTAATAAGATAAAATAGAAATTTTCAACACAGATAATACAATGCTGATAGTATCAAAGTAGAAAGGAGCTAGATTTTTTTAAAATTTATTTATTTTATTTAATTTATTTTTGGCTGCATTGGGTCTTCGTTGCTATGCGTAGGCTTTCTCTAGCTGTGGCGAGCGGGGGCTACTCTTCGTTGTGGTGCGCGGGCTTCTCGTTGCTCTGGCTTCTCTTGTTGTGGAGCACAGGCTCTAGGCGCGTGGGCTTCAGTAGTTGTGGCACGTGGGCTTAGTTGCTCCGTGGCATGTGGGATCTTCCTGGACCAGGGCTCGAACCCGTGTCCCCTGCATTGGCAGGCTGATTCTTAATCACTGCGCCACCAGGAAAGTCCAAAGGAGCTAGTTTTTTATTTCCTTTTCAAAGAACCTTTCTTTATAGAAATTATGTTAGCTTGTTGTATTTTGTACCACAGGCAGATACAGAGAAGGAAGTAAAAATAACTTCATACCCTACCATCTAGTTGTAATGACTGTTTAGAATATTCTTCTAGACATTTCTTCCCATTTATACATAATAAAGTTGACTTATTCTCTGAGCACCTTTCTGTGCTACTCTTAGGGATACATGGATCTTTGTGTAAATGACAAACTTGGCTTTAAGGAGTTAGCCACGCTGATGGAAAGGGTTTGGATATGGAGTGGAACTTTCCAGGCAAAAGGACATCATAGTGAGGACTCAGAGAGCAAGCTGTTGTTGAAACTGACAGAGAACAGGATGTCAGCATGGAGAGTGTGAGGGGGAAGATATAGGAAATGGAGGCAGACAAGTGGTGCCAGGTCTTAGAGGCTGTATTAAAGATTGGATGTAGATCCAGTGTCTCTTCAAGGGAAAAATCATTTCCTTCTGAAATTTTCTTCTGTTTCATTACGGTCATTCTTATTTTGCTATGTATCTTCATTTGCTTGTAGTTAGAAGGGGTATCGTTTTTATGCATTCACATTTCATCAGTTAAAGCATCATTTAATTAAATTGTTTTTGTAGTCACATAAGTAGAGTTGTATGAATAGGTTTGGGACCAGACTCAACTGACCTGTGGTAAACGTTCAGCTCCCCTACCTGGTGACCTAAGAGTAGCTAGCCTGTTCATGGCCAGTAGTTGTCACAGAGATCAGTCAGTATGGTCTCTAGAGGACTGGGGAGTGTGAGATGGGTAAGTCAACTAGATAGAGGCTGACTAAGAGAGCTTCTGCTGTTCAGTGTGGTGTCTCTTGGCATCTTCCCTAAATTTTGTAGAGATTTTACTGTATTTGGCAGATATTGTAAGACATATTTAAAAGAAAAGGCCTGTTAGCAGTAAAATTGATGTTGTGATATTGTGATAATTACCTAATTTCTGTTGATGATGATGTTTCTTAATTTTTTGTGAGAGGTTTATTGAAATGTAATTCACAAATGGTCGGTACAAGTTAACCGACCATTTAAAGTGTGTGATTCATTAGCTTTTGTTATATTCACAGAATTATGCAGCCATCACCACAGTCACGTTTAGAACATTTTTGTCACCTCTAAAAGAAATCTGTTACCCTTTAGCTATCATCCCCCATCTTCCCATTTCCTCTAGCAACCACTAATTTAGTTTCTTTCTCTATAGATTTGTCTGCTCTGGACATTCCATGTAAGTGAATCATAATATGTGGTCTTTTGTGACTGACTGTGATTTTCACTTAACATAATGTTTTCAGGCTTCATCTGTGTTATAGCATGTATCAATACTTCACTCCTTTTTAGTTCTGAATATTCAACTGTATGGATAGACCATATTTTGTTTTTACCCATTCATTAGTTAGTGGACATATGAGTCATTTCCACCATTTGGCCATTATGTATAACACTCCAATAAATATTTCTGTACAGGTTTTTGTGTGGATGTAAGTTTTTATTTCTCTTGGATATATACACAAGAGCAGAATTTGTTGGGTCAACTGGTAACTCTGTGTTTTAACTTTTGAGGAACTGCCATACTGCACCAGCAGTGTATGAAAGTTTTGGTTTTTCCACATCCTCGCTGACACCCCTTATCATCTGACTTTTGTTCTAGCCATCCTAGTGGGTGTGAAATAGCATCTCGTGGTATGGATTTGCATTTCTCTGATGACTGATGATGTTGAGCAGAGCATGTTTTCATGTGCTTATTGGACATTTGTATATCTTTGTAGAAATGTCTGTTTGGATCCTTTGCCCATTTTTTAATTGGGTTATTTGTCTTTTTATTATTGAGTCGTAATAGTTTTTATATATTCTAGAGACAAGTTCCTTGTCAGATATATGATTTGCAGATATTTCCCCCTATTCTGTGAGTGTTCTTTTCATTTTTTGATGGTATCCTTTCAAGCACAAAAGTTTTTAATTTTGATGAAGACCAGTCTTCTGTTTTTTCTTTCTTGTTTTGGTGGCATATCTAGAAATGCATTGCTAGGGGCTTCCCTGGTGGTCCAGTGGTTAAGACTCCATGCTTCCACTGCAGGGGGTGTGGGTTTAATCCCTGGTCGGGGAATCAAGATCCCGCATACCATGTGGCACAGCCAAAAATAAATAAAGAAAGAAAAATTAATTTTTAGATATGGTATAAGGGTCCAACATCATTCTTTTGCATGTGGATATCCAGTTGTTCCAGAGCTATATCTTTTTTTTTTTTTTGCGGTATGTGGGCCTCTCACTGTTGTGGCCTCCCCCGTTGCGGAGTACAGGCTCCGGACGCGCAGGCTCAGCGGCCATGGCTCACGGGCGCAGCCGCTCTGCCGCATGTGGGATCTTCCCGGACCGGGGCACGAACCCGTGTCCCCTGCATCGGCAGGCGGACTCTCAGCCACTGCGCCACCAGGGAAGCCCCAGAGTTATATCTTGAAGAGACTGTTTTTCTTCATTGAATGATCTTGGTACCCTTGTCAAAAATCAGTGGACCTGATGTGATTATAAATGGGATTGTTTTCTTAATTTCGTTTTTGAATTGTTCACTGTAAATATTTAGAAGTGCAATTTATTTTTGTATAATGATCTTGTATCCTGCAATCTTGCTGAACTCATTTATTAGTTTTAGTAGTTTCTTAGGAGATTCCCTAGGATTTTCTATGTACGAGATCATGTCATCTGTGAATAGAGATAGCTTTTCTTCTTCACTTCCAATATGGATGTCTTTTATTTCATTTTCTTTCTTTCTTTTTTTTTTTTTAAAGCCTTTTTAAAAAAAATTAATTTTTTTTGGCTGCATTGGGTCTTCGTTGCTGTGCACGGGCTTTCTCTGGTTGCGGTGAGCAGGGACTACTCTTCGTTGTGATGTGCGGGCTTCTCATTGTGGGGGCTTCTCTTGTTGCGGAGCACGGGCTCTAGGCGCGTGGGCTCAGTAGTTGTAGCTCGTGGGCTCCAGAGCACAGGCTCAGTAGTTGTGGCGCATGGGCTTAGTTGCTCTGCAGCATGTGGGATCTTCCCGGACCAGGAATTGAACCCCTGTCCCCTGCATTGGCAGGCGGATTCTTAAACGCTGCTCCACCAGGGAAGTCCCTTGCTGTTTCTTTTTAAAAATTGTTTTTATGGAACTCAGAGTCAGAGGGTGGAGTAATCCCCCAAACTCTGTAAGTAATTTACTTCAAATCTGTTTTATGAGAGTATATTTAAATGTTTGAATGCTAAATCAGAGACTTTTGAAATAATCTTTATATAATTTATATTTCAAGTAGAAATATAAACTTTTGTGTGTTGAAACATAGTATGGCCTAGTATAACTGAATTTTGAGCTGTTTTTTGTTTCCCCTTAGGATCATTTTCTGTTTAGAGTATCAGCTTTATTGCAAGAGTACTTTCTAGAATATAAGTTTAAAAGGTATGTATGGCTTTCCAGTGAGGAGTTGGTGACTGACTTTACTTCTTGCACTCCCATGTTTTTATTCAGAGGTTTTTTGTTTCTGTTTTTTTAATTAATTAATTAATTTTTGGCTGCGTTGAGTCTTTGTTGCTTTGCACGGGCTTTCTCTAGTTGCAACGAGTGGGGGCTACTCTTCATTGCGGTGTGCGGGCTTCTCATTGCGGGGGCTTCTCTTGTTGCAGAGCATGGGCTGTAGGTGCGCAGGCTTCAGTAGTTGTGGCACGCGGGCTTAGTAGTTGTGGCTTGCAGGCTGTAGAGTGCAGGCTCAGTAGTTGTGGCGCATGGGCTTATTAGTTGCTCGCGGCATGTGGGATCTTCCTGGACCAGGGCTCAAACCCGTGTCCCCTGCATTGGCAGGCAGATTCAGAACCACTGCGCCACCAGGGAAGTCCCAGAGCTTATGTTTTAATACATAAATAAGTAAATAATTTGGTTAGGATTACATGAACATGGCAAAAATGAGAACAGTGGATACACGCTTTGGACACAAATATTCCCTCTTTACTCTAGAGGCAATAGTACTTGATTTCTTAAACTTATTTATGTAAATTTGGCTTTATTAAACTTGGAATTTTATTTTTTCCTTCTGCATGGTTAATAAAATTAGGTAGTTAATTCCAACATGATAAAAAGGAGCAAAACAATTATCATTTGTATTATTTGGTACTTTTCTTATTAAGGTATTTTCAAATATATTATTCTATTACTGTTATACAGCTTACACAGGAAAGAAATTTAATAAATTAGTTAAAAATGGATCCACAACCTGTAATTGTGAAATGGGCCCAGGGTCTCATGATATTGGGCCAGTAGGTATGGCCTGTATTTATGACGGCCCGGTATTGTTATAAGTGTCTCCTGTTGTTTTTGCAGGAGTCTTTGTTACCAGATCTGATTTTAGCTTGGGAAGGGAGGAAAGCAGAATGCTTACAGGAAAGGAGCTGGCAAAAGCATTGAAGGAGATTGTGACCTTAAAATTTTTATTTAAACAGCTTGTTGTTTTCTGTTTTAAATTCCTTTGTTCTGAAAGGGACACAGGTCCTTTTAAGAATGGGAGATGGGAAAATTCTGCAACCCATGACAAGCTGTAAAAGGTTGCTAAGGAGATTCTGATGAGAAGGGGTAGTATTTAAATGATCTGTTACTGAGCTCTGACTTTAAAGGGAGGAAATGAAAGGGGGAGGGTGCTTTTATTTCACTCCTTTTAACTTTTAGAAAGCATACAAAAGCAAGAATCTTCTTTTTCCTTAAACACAGAATCACTTGGTTTGGATTAAATTAATTTATGTGGTGTTAACATTATATTTTAAAATATTTAAGTGTAGGACATTGAAAACAGTGCACAGATTATTAGGTTGTAGCTTGATAAATTTTTACAGGTAGTGATAATATTGTATTTTAATGTCACTTAAATGTACTCTATTATATATGTCTTTGAAGAATATTGTCTTAAAATGTTCGATTTCAAGTGGCCATCAAAGTGATAATTTCAAAGCATTACAGATTTTTATTTTCTGTTTTTAATTGCATGTTGCATTCCCCCACATTCTTTCCCAGTCTCCTGCTTGTTAAAACAAAAATGGGAAGAATTTCTTCCAGGAAGGAAGCAACCATTCTGTTTGGAACTTGTTTAGAGCAGTGCTGTCCAATAGAAATATAACGGGGGACCACATATGTAATTTTAAATGTTCTAGTAGCCACATTAAAACATAAAATGAAACAGGTGAAATCAGTTTTTATGATATATTTTATTTAACCCACTATTTCTGAATTATCATGTCAACATGTAATCAATATGAGAATTATTAATGAACTATTTTGTATCTTTTTTTCATACTAAGTCTTTCAAATCTGGTGTGTATTTTGCTTCAGCACTTCTCAGTTTGGGCTAGCCACACTTCAAATGCTCGATAGCCACATTTGGTTAAAGAAATAGGGAGAAGGAGGAATGGAAATATTTAAGAAATGAGAAATTTGAAAGGACCAGAATAGTTTTAGTTCTGAATTATCTTTAAAAAGTCATGAGGCTTGGTGGGGAGGCAGTAACAGAATGTTGAGGGGCTTGGTTAAATCTTGGTAAAACAGTAGATGCCTATTCTCAGATATACTGAGTAGACTCTAGGTAGGCAAGGGGGAGAGAGATTCCAGGCATGAATAACTGTGCTAATGAAGTGATTTCAGGGGCACCTGAGTCACAGAGTTGATTACCAAGCGCTTGAGGAAGCTATTGGAGACTAGAGTCCTTTTTTCAACAAACATTTCTTGAGCACCTGCTGTGTCTCGGCTCTCTTCTAGGATTTGGGATACACCAGTGAACAAAACAGACAAAACTCTTGGCCCTCAAATATTTGCATTATACTAGGGGTAGACAGAAAATAAATATGATAAATCAGTGAACTATAGTATGTAGAAAGTTATGAGTGTGTTGGAGAAAATTAATATAGAGAACTGTGGTGGGGAGCATGGTGGTAGTAGTGATGGTGGTAGGTTTGCATTTTTTAACAAGGTGATTAGAATGGACCTCCCAAAATGGTTACAAATGAGCAAAAGCTTGAAGGAGGTAAGGGAGCAAGTATCTAGATATCTGGGGAAGAGCATTTCAGACAGAGTGAACAGTTCTGCTCCGGTCTGAAGGTGGGAGAGTATCTGCTGAGCTCCTGTGATGGCAGGAGGCCACTGTGGTGGGAGCAGAGAGGAATGGGGTACCAGATCACCAAGGTAGTGCTTCTCCGACCTTAATATGCATACAACTTCCCTAAGGATCTTGGTAAAATTTAGATTCTGATTTGGTTGGTTTTGAGTGGAGCCAGAGATAACAAACTCTCAGGTGCTGCTCCTGCTGATGTTAGGACCACACTTTGATTAGCAAGGATGTAGGGCCTTAAAGGCCATTGTAGGACTATGTAAATATGACACTTTGGAGATCACCAAAGGAATGAGGTTAGACAGAAAAGAGAAGGGACTACTAATAAGGGCTGAGCCCTGGAATACCCCAACATTAAGAGGGTGATGAGACAAGGAGGAACCAGTGAAGAAGTCTCAGAAGAAATAACCAGAAAAGTAGGAGGAAAACCATGTGAGGGTCGTGTCCAGGACACCGAGTAACTAAAACACATCTAGGAGGAGGAAGTGGCCTACTGTATGAAATGCTGTCTAACAGGTAAGTGAGATGAGAACTAGGAATTGGTTATTGAGTTTGACAGTGTGGTGGTTGCTGACAGTCAGAGTTGGTGTAGTGGTGTGGGGGCAAAAGTCATACTGTAGTGAGTTTAAAAGAGAAAGGAAAGAAATTGGAGACACTAAATAAAGGCAACTTATTGAGGCATTTTCCTGTAAACTGTGGGTATATCAGTTAATCTACTACATAACAAATAACTCTGAAACTTAGTGGCTTAAAACAACAAACATTTGCTCTCTCACCATTCCTGTGGGTCAGGAATGGCTTATCTGAGTGCTCTGGCTCGTGATTCTCAGGAGGTTTAGTCAGGATATTGGCCAGGGTTGTGGTCACCCTAGGGCTCAGCTGGGGGGTGGGGAGGGCCTCTGTTTCCACTATGGCTCCCTCACACAGCTGCTGGCGGGGGCCTCAGTTCCTCACCGCGTGGCCTTCTCGTAGGCAGCACAGTGGCTGGCTTCTTGCAGAGAGTGTGACCTAAGATCGAGAAGCTAGAATGTCTTTGTTGCCCTAGCCTTAGAAGTCACATTCCGTCACTTGTGCTGTTTTCTGTTGGTCCTGTGGACACAGTGTGGGAGGCACTACATGAGAGAATAGGTGCCAAGTGTGGGGACTATCAGGGGCCACCTGGGAGTCTGGCTAACCCGGCAAGCGTTAGGAGAGTTAGGACGATAGCTGGAGAGGAAGGTGGGATCCCAAAGAGTTCTTAGTTTTTGTTTTATTTTTGTATTGATAAAAGAAGTAACAGCATATTTGTATGTTGATCCAGGAATGATCCAGTATACAAAGGAAGACTGTTGATGCAGAATAGGATGGAGAATTGCTGGCGAATTATCCTTGAGGGTGGGAGCTAGAGCACAAGTGAAGGACTTGGGAATTGGCGTCACACAGGATGAGGACAGTCCATGTGGAATAAGAGGAGGGAAGACAGAGTCTGTGTGTATGGGAGGTGTTCAAAGGCAGTTAGACGTGATGGCAGGGTGTTTGTGGACGTGCTCTTCTGATGACTTCAGCCCTCGCAGTGACATGAGCAGCAGGGTCCTTCTTGGCGTGTGGGCATGGGAGAGGAGGAGGGGAGATAGTCAGCTGGGACAGTGGGAGAGTCCATGGGCTAAGTAAATGTTGGTGGCTTCTGGGCTGCATTAGCCAGCCACATGAGAGGCAGAATTGTAAATTTAAATAAGTTTAAAGCAAGATCAGTCAGTACAGTTTTCTGTTTTGCTCCAGCCACATTCAGTTGTCCAAGGCAGGTGAAGAGTGGGGTTTAACCAGTGTGTGGTGTAGTCAAAGGAGGTGAGGGAGAGTGAAAAGAACATAGGATCAATGGATTGGAGATCCTGGTGGGGTCAAAAGATTATTCGAGTCAGATCCTAGAGGGAATGAACTAGAAAGCTAGAAGGAGGTTGTCAAAGAAAGGGACCCTTGAGATGGAGGTGATGGAAAGTTGCACTTATTGGTAATGAGGGGGTCCGGGGTATTGCCACTGCAGTGGGTGGCACAGAAACAAGAGGCCAGGGTGTGGAAAGGTCCTGTTAACATCACCAAGAGTTGAGGGAGGAGAAGGACAGTGAAGCCACAGGTCACGTACTGGCACTGTGCGGGGTACAGTCACAGATGAGAGCAGCGAGGAGGGCAGGTGTGGTCTGGGACAGAAGAGGAAAAGCTGGGAAGCTTTGAGGGGGAGTCAGGGAGGTGGGTGAGGAGGCACTGTGAGAAGCAAGGAGGACATCTTCCCATTTCCAGGTCCAGCGATTTGAGAATTATTACAGAAAGGCCAGCCAGGACCAGCACTGCCCCTGGGGAGATTCAGGCTTAGGTTAGAGCAAGAAGGGGAAGGGGGAGCGTTCAGAGAAATTGAAGATACAGGGAACCCTTAGTTGTGCACAACGGAAGGATTTCAAGAGTTGGGGAGGGGTGGGCCCAGGCCTAGAAGAGGGGACGGTGGAGCCTCGTGGGGTGCAAGGTGGGGAGGTGGGTCATGGGCGCCTGTGGCTTCTGTCCCCGTTGCCATCAGTGGGGACACAGGCAGGGTGGTCTTAGTGCTGGTGCAGGTCTCAGGGCAGATGAGGTGTAGGGCGGTGGGCTCTGGAGAGGAGTGCGTGGGGCTACCTGTGATGCCAGCAGGTGGGAGACCCTGACTTCTCCCTGGCAGTGGAGCAGGCAACTGCTTAGGGAAAAAAAAGGCAACAGCCCTTCTCACCTGGGTAATGACCGGGAGAGATGGGGGGGGCGGGGAGCAAGTCAGACTTCAGTACTTGAATTTGCTGTGTTGGTGAACTGGCTCTCAAAACAAAACAAAACAACACTGATTTCTGTGGTCTAAATACTGCCACTTGGCCAATTTTAAGCTATCAGAAGTTTAACCAGCCAGCTTGCAAAATTCTGAAATTCTGCCCCCGGGCTCCGGATTAGTGGCTCTGGGCTCTGCAGCTTGCGCTGTAGGGCTGATTCCGTGTCTTCTCTTTAAAATCATTTCGCCCCATTTGGGAGCTTTGGAGTTAGGCAGGCCTGGAACTAGTACTAATCCTCAATTTTGCTTCTGTATAGCCCCTAACCTTAGTGAGCCCCAGTTTCCTGTCAGTAAACTGATGATATTACCACCTGTCCCTGGGGTGGTTGTAAGGATTAGAGATCAGATAGGAAAAGTGCCTAGGACAGCTCCTGGCATGGCAGGTACTATTGCTATTATTATTATTGTCATCACCTTAATGTAAAACTTTGTTAAAAGGAATTCACAAACCAGATTATATACTGCATTTTCATATGCAAACATAGGAGTAGAGATTGCAGTTAATGTTTTGGAGAGCAATTTATCATTGAAGAGCATGGGTTTAATCCATTAATTATATTTCTAGGAACTTTTTCAAAGGAAATAACTCTGAATGTGTGCAAAAATGTAGCAAGAAGATATTTATTTGCAGCACTTTTTAAAATAATTTATTTTATATTGGAGCATAGTTGATTAACAATGTTGTATCAGTTTCAGGTGTACAGCAAACTGATTCAGTTATAATGCAGCACTTTTTATAAGAGAGAAAAGTTAGCATCTGTCTAGCTTTCTCACTGTTGTGCAAGAGAAGACTCTACATTATTAAAAACAAATGGATGGAATAGAGTTGTTTATGTTTTATACCATAATGGTCCATTATGGTATAAAACAGGCTATCAAATAGTAGGTACCAAATGATCCAATTTTTATTAACAAATATGAACAGGATAAATATAATGAACTGTTAATAGTGAGATATATATATATATATATAATATTCTTTTATTTTTTTAATGTTGAAATATATATATTTTTAAATTAGGGATTATGCTTCCATTTATTGGGTCAGGTCATAAGTGTTTTTCATTAAAAATTTTTTTTCATTGAAGTATAGTTGATTTACAATGTTTTAGTTTCTAGTGTACAGCAAAGTGATTCATTCATATATACTTTTTCATATTCTTTTCCTTTATGGGTTATTATAAGATAATGAATATAGTTCCCTGTGCTATACAGTAGGACTTTGTTGTTTATCTGTTTTATATATAGTAGTTTGTATCTGCTAATCCCAAACTCCTAATTTATTCCCCCCTTCCCCTTTGGTAACCATAAGTTTGTTTTCTATGTCTGTGAGTCTGTTTCTGTTTCATAGATAAGTGCACTTGAATCATATTTTAGATTCCACATGTAAGTGATATATGGTATTTGTCTTTCTTTGTCGGACTTCACTTAGTATGATAATCTCTAGGTCCATCCTATAATGTTCCTTTAGATTGCTTGTAGTTTCCGAGATTGCTTTTTTTTTTTTTTGGCGGTATGCAGGCCTCTCGCTGTTGTGGCCTTTCCCGTTGCGGAGCACAGGCTCCGGACGCGCAGGCTCAGCGGCCATGGCTCACGGGCCCAGCCACTCTACGGCATGTGGGATCTTCCCGGACCGGGGCACGAACCCGTGTCCCCTGCATCGGCAGGCGGACTCTCAACCACTGCACCACCAGGGAAGCCCCCGAGATTTCTAATGGATATATTTTGCTCTTGTAATAAGAAAAGAGACATCATGGATATATGTTGGGGTGGAGAGGAGGTATGTGAGGTGAACATACATTTGCTTTCTTACTAGTTCTGAGTGACTGGAGCATTTTGCACCATTTGTGCAAACTCAGACCCAGTCCTGTGACTAAGCCTGGGATGAGCAGGGGAGGCAACAAGCCATGCTCATTGCCTTAGAGCCTGGCCACAAGTCAGCGATAGTGTAGTAGATTCCCATAAAATTCAGTGTCTTTAGGGATTTTGATGATTTTTACTAGGAGAGAAAATCGAAATAGGGTTGAGGTGGAAAGCATCTGACAAGGTGACGCAAAAGAAAAAAATGTGAGACATAGGGGAAAGTTAGCAGTTGCAGGCCATCCTAAAAAGATAAACTGCAATTTGTTTTAAAGACTTTCCAGGAATATCGTTGAATTAGCACAATCCATTTTAAAGAAACAGGACCTTGCGATTGTCACAAGTTACTCAAGCAATTAGAAACCAGGAAATTTGATCTTATGTAAACCAGTACATGAGTCACACAGTCAAACAATATAGTAACCAAAGCTGAGAGATCCGGTGTGGTGTTCCCCCCCCCCCCCCCCGACGGATTTTTTCTTTTTGCGGTACGCGGGCCTCTCACTGTTGTGGCCTCTCCCATTGCAGAGCACAGGCTCCGGACGCGCAGGCCCAGAGGCCATGGCTCACGGACACAGCCGCTCCGCGGCATGTGGGATCTTCCCAGACCGGGGCACGAACCCATGTACCCTGCATTAGCAGGCGGACTCTCAACCACTGCGTCGCCAGGGAAGCCCCGGTGTGGTTCTTATACCAGATGACTTCTCAGATAACTGAAATATTTTCTGCAGTTTGTTTACCTTGAGCTAAGTAAAAAGCAAGTTGCGTGTCCTAACAAAGTTATCTTTTATCCCATTGTTCAGCAG
>NW_006790449.1:44713-68712 GCF_000442215.2 Lipotes vexillifer | reverse complement strand
TCAGCAGGTAAGAGAGTAAGTCAGGTTTTTAATTATGTGTAGAGTACTAATAAAAGGGAATATTAACACTGTTAACTGTAAAAGTCAGGTAATTAAAGGGAGAAAATAATTTACTGGTTTTAGTAAAATAAGCAGCCCTGGAAAGGAGCTGGACCAGGAAAGTAGCCCCTGAGCTAGGGAGGTGCAGAGACACCCCCTCCCCCTGCCCCCCACTCCCTCCTCCCTCTTTCTTTCTTTCTCCTTCTCTTCCTCCTCCCTCTCTCCTTGTACCTCTCTCTTTCCTCTTCCTTCTTTCTACAACAAGCACCTACCCTGTGCCAGACACTGTTTTTAGGCTTTGAGAGTATAACAATGGGCAAGACAGACAAAAACCTCTACTTGTGTGGATTCACATTCTGTTGTTTATAGATAACATGAAAATAAATGTATATAAAATAATATATGGTATTAAGAGCTATGAAGGAAAATAAAGGAGGGCAAGGGAATAGAGCATAAGTGGGCAAGGGGGTGAAGTGGACAGAGAAGAGAAGGGTATATTGTAGGAGTGAAGGTCTCTTTCATGGTGACATTTGAGCAGAGATCTGAATGATGTGAGGGAATAAGCCAGGCAGAAGAAAAAGCAAGTGTGAAGGCATTGTACAGAGAGGTACCCAGGTGGTCACAGAACATCAAGGAGGCCAGTGTGGCTTGGGGAGGTGGTGGGTGAGGTTAGCCAGGTAGCAACTGGCCAGATCATGCAGGGCCCTGCCAGCCACAGTGAGCATCCACAGAGTATGTGGAAACCACTGGAGAGCTTTGTTTATTACAGCAACTAGTACTGCTCTCACTAATACAGATACTGACATATCTATTCAACAGAGATTTATTTGAGGACTATTACATATTTAATTCCCTCTTACCTAGGAATAATTCAGCTCACAGACAATGTAATTGAATTATTACATACAGGTCTCCTTATTTTGATAATTGGTAATGTATGAGATATTTTTAATCACATTTCTGAGTTTTTCTCTTATTGCTGGTTTGTTGTTTGGACATTTGCCCTCTAGGATTTGCTAGCAAACAAAATAATGTAATTTAAAAAATTTTTATTTTGGTAAAAAACATAAAATTTACCATCTTAACCATTTTTAAGCATACAGTTAAGCAGTGTTAAATGTATTCACATTGCTGTGCAACAGAGCTCCAGAATCTTTTCATCTTGAAAAAGTGAAACTCTGAACTACTAGCAAGAACTCTCCCTCCCCACAGTCCCTGGCAACCACCATTCTGCTTTCTGTCTGTGTGAACTTGACTGCTCTAGGTACTTCATATAAGTGGGATCATAGAGTATTTGTCTTTTTGTGGTTGGCTTATTTCACTTAGCGTGATGTCTCAAGATTCTTTCGTGTTGTAGCATGTGTCAGAATTTTCTTCCTTGTTAAGGTTGAATAATACTCCACTCTTGTGTTTAGAATTCATTCGTTTCTTGGTGCTCCCTTGGGTTGATTCCCCACCTTGGCCATTGTAAATAGTACTGCAGTGGACATGGGTGTGCAACCATTGGAGAGTTTTGAGCAGTGACATGATTTGGTCTGTCTTTTTTCTCAAAAAGACCGTCTGCACTCTGGTTCTTCTCTTTCCCCACTAATAAGTAAGCAGAGATTTTGTGTTATTTCTGAAAACTGTCTGGCACTCAAATATTTGAGGAAATAAATGACAGAACTAAACACTGAGCTGCAAGCTCTGGAAGCCACCAAGTGATTTACGCTGTGTTAACTCACACGTAATTAGGTCAGTGGTCCTTTACTGTATGGGGATCACAGACCTCATTGAAAATCTGATGAAAAATATGAAACCTTCCTCAGAAAAACAAGCACTCAAATATACTAAATGTTTACCTAAAATGTCAGTGGGTTCTTTAACTCCTGATGTCCATAGAAGGACTTCATATATAACTAGGGCATTGACTCTTTGGCTTATACTGGTGGCTTGGAGTGCTCATCCTACAGTGATATCAGAGATCTCATAGATTCAGTCCCTGAGCAGGCAGTGCCACTTATTACAAATTGTAGGCTACACAGCATTTGCAGTTTTCATCAGCCTTATTTCATGGCAGGACAGACTTATCCCCGCCATACACAGTAGACTGATTCCAAGTCTCCAACTGTGCATGAGTCCCTAACTCCTGGCTGCTACTGGATACAGAAGCTGAGAGACCATGACTGCAGCCCTTTTATTGCTGTTTTTCTGTTTGTTTCTGGTCCATGGAGATGCTGATCATTTTTTGAGCATGGCTGTATCTCAGAAAGGTAAAAAAAAAAAAAAATTAGCTGTCATTTATCTGGAATGTGATTGATGTGGAATGACAGTCTGAAAGGGTGAACTCATAGTTCACACTCAGTCTAACACATGACTGAGGAATTCCCCTTCACTGGCTATTCTCTAAGCCAGTGTATGAATTGATAGGCATTGGCGGGGAGGGTGGGTGTCCCTTGACTCAACCAAAATAGTTTTGTACCTACTATACAGATTTCTAGAGAGGAAAGTAAAAATAAAAATTTAACGTTGAGCATTTGAGATCATTGCTTGGAAGAGATTTCTTTGTCAAAAGGCCCAAGCAAAGCCTTTCATGTATATGTTTCAGAGTTATGAAACAGAATGAAATTTAAAGTTTAATCTGGTTTTTACTGCCCTTTCCTTCCTAGATGGAAAAAGGAAGGGATTTTTGAAAAAATATTTATTTATTTATTTGTCTGCATCAGGTCATAGTTGCGGTATACGGGATCTTTTGTGGTGGCGCATGGGCTTTTCTCTAGTTGTGGTTCGTAGCCTCTAGAGCACGCAGGCTTAGTTGCCCTGTGGCATGTGGGATCTTAGTTCCCCAACCAGGGATTGAACCCGTGTCCCCTGGGTTGGAAGGCAGATTGTTAACCACTGGACCACCAGGGAAGTCCTGAAAGGAAGGGATTTTTATCTCTCATGTCTGTGTGAGTTAGGATGCTTTCAGTTGCAAGCAACAAAAAGTAGGTCAGCCTTTTATGTTTGTATGTATGTATATATGTGTGTCTATGTTTATAGAAACATATTTATATGTACATATACATGTATTACAAAAGGGCCTGGAAGCAGTAGGGGCACCCCTGTAACACTGAGCACTCCTAGCCACCCAGATATTGGTTTCTAAATAGCCTTCCCCACTAAAAGTAGCCAGGGTTCCTTGGAGAAATGGCAGATGCCAGGGCTGGGGAAGGAAAAATACAAGATGATCCCAGAACATCTTGTGCTGAGAAGTAAGGAAGCATACAAAACATTAGGGAGCATGTCCATACAATGAGATAGTATTTGCCAGTAAAGAGGAACAAGTGCTACAACACAGATGACCCTCAGAAACATGCTATGTGAAAAATATCCAGACACAAAAGACCACATTTTATGTGATTTCATTGATACGAAATGTCCAGAAAAGAAAATCTGTAGAAACAGAAAATAGATGAATGGTTTCCCAGAGCTGGGATTTGGAGGGGTGGTGACTGTAAATGGCCATGAAGTTTGTTTTTTGAGTGATAAAAAATTAAAATTTGGGAAATTAGACTATGGTGATGGTTGTACAATTTTATAAATAAACTAAAAATCTCCAAATTGTATACTTTAAATAAGTGAATTAAGAAAAGGCTAATATTGGTCAAGATGGCAGTGTGGGAAGACATGGAGTTAGCATCTCCCCACAACTTGGGTGCCTGCCGGCTGCTGGTGGAGGAATTCTGACGCCCAAGGAGACAGGAGGAACCCCAAAGTGAATCAGTAGGACATAGGGGGACAGAAGGGGGAGGAGAAGTGGAGGCCAGACAGGATCAGCACCCCTGAGGCTGGGGCGATCAGGAGAGGTAGGCGGGAGGGGCCCTCTGGGTGGAGTCGGAGAGGAGCGGAGAGTGATTGCACGACCCACTTGGCCTGGGGAGCCTGCTGAGCTTCAAGACACATATTAATCAAACTAACAAAAATTAAATTCAAATAAAAATATTAAAAGCAACAGGGAAAAAACAAAAAATAATATACAAAGGAATCCCCATAAAATTATCAGCGATTTTTCAGCAGAAACTCTGCAGGACAGAAGGGGGTGGCAGGATATACTTAAAGTGATGAAAGAGAAAAACCTACAGCCAAGATTATTATACCCAGCAAGGATCTCATTCAGATTTGATGGAGAAGTCAAAAGCTTTTAAGACAAACAAAAGCTAAGAGAATTCAGCACCACCAAACCAGCTTTACAACAAATGCTAAAGAAACTTCTCTAAGGAGTAAACACAAGAGAAGAAAAAGACCCAGAAAAACAAACCCAAAACAATTAAAATGGTCACAGGAACATACATATTGATAATTACCTTAAACGTGAATGGATTAAATGCTCCAACCAAAAGACACAGGCTTGCTAAATGGATAAAAAAACAAGATCCATATATATGTTGTCTACAAGAGACCCACTTCGGACCTAGGGACACGTACAGACTGAAAGTGAAGGGATGGAAAAAGATATTCCATGCAAATGGAAATCAAAAGAAAGCTGGAGTAGCAATACTTGTATCAGATAAAATAGACTTTAAATAAGGACTGTTAAAAGAGATAAGGAGGGACACTACATAATGATCAAAGGATCAATCCAAGAAGAAGATATAACAATTATAAATGTTTATGCACCGAACATAGGAGCACCTCAGTACATAAGGCAAATGCTAATAACCATGAAAGGAGAAATCGACAGTAACACAATAATTGTAGGGGACTTTAACACCCCACTTACACCAATGGACAGATCATTCAAACAGAAAATTAATAAGGAAACCCAAGCTTTAAATGATACAATAGACCAGATAGATCTAATTGATATTTATAGGACATTCCACCCAAAAGCGGCAGATCAAAGGATCAAGTGCACATGGAATATTCTCCAGGGTAGAACACATCTTGGGTCACAAATCAAGCCTTGGAAATTTTAAGAAAATTGAAATCGTATCAAGCATCTTTTCTGACCACAACACCATGAGATTTGAAATCATTTACAGGAAAAAACTGTAAAAAACACAAATACATGGAGGCTAAACAGTACACTACTAAATAACCAAGAGATCAAAGAAGAAATAAAAAAATACATAGAAACAAATTTTGACAATGGAAACACAACGAACCAAAACATATGGGACGCAGCAAAAGTGGTTCTAAGAGGGAACTTTATAGCAATTTAGTCTCAGCTCAAGAAACAAGAGAAATCTCAAATAAACAATCTAACCCTACATATAAAACAACTATGAGAGAAGAACAAAGGAAATGCAAAATCAGTAGAAGGAAAGAATTCATAAAGATCAGAGAAGAAATGAATGAAATAGAAATGAAGAAAACAGTAACAAAGATCAGTAAAACTAAAAGCTGGTTCTGGGCTTCCCTGGTGGTGCAGTGGTTGGGAGTCCGCCTGCCGATGTGGGGGATGCGGGTTTGTGCCTCGGTCCTGGAGGATCCCGCGTGCCACGGAGTGGCTGGGCCCATGGGCCATGGCCGCTGGGCCTGCACGTCTGGAGCCTGTGCTCTGCAGCGGGAGGGGCTACAGCGGTGAGAGGCCTGCGCACCGCCAAAAAAAAAATTAAATTAAATTAAAAAAAAAAAATAAAAGCTGGTTCTTTGAGAAGATAAAATCAATAAACCCTTAGCCAGACTCATCAAGGAGAAAAAGGGAGAGGATGCAAATCAATAAAATTAGAAATGAAAAAGGAGAAATCACAGCTGACACTGCAGAAATAACAAAGGATTATAAGAGACTACTACAAACAACTATATGCCAATAAAATGGACAACCACGAAGAAATGGACAAATTCTTGGAAAAGAACAATTTTCCAAGACTGAACCAGGAAGAATTAGAAAATATAAACAGATCTATCACAAGTAATGAAATTGAAACTATAATTAAAACTCTTCCAACAGGGCTTCCCTGGTGGCACAGTGGTTGAGAGTCCGCCTGCAGATGCAGGGGACATGGGTTCATGCTCTGGTCCAGGAAGATCCCACATGCCATGGAGCAGCTGGGCCCGTGAGCCATGGCCGCTGAGCCTGTGTGTCCAGAGCCTGTGCTCCACAATGGGATAGGCCACAACAGTGAGAGGCCAGCGTACTGCAAAAAAAAAAAAAAAACTCTTCCAACAAACAAAAGTCCAGGACCAGATGGCTTCACAGGTGAATTCTATCAAACATTTAGAGAAGAGCTAACACCGATCCATCTCAAACTCTTCCAAAAAGTTGCAGAGGGAGAAACACTCCCAAATTCATTCTATGAGGCCACCATCACCCTGATACCAAAACCAGAAATATATATCACAGAAAAAGAAGATTATAGACGAATATCACTGATGAACATAGATGCAAAAATCCTGAACAAAATACTAGCAAACAGAATCCAACAGCACATTAGAAGGAGCATACACCATCATCAAGTGGAATTTATCCCAGGGATGCAAGGATTCTTCAATATACGCAAATCAATCAATGTGATACACCACCTTAACAAGGAATAAAAACCATATCATCTCAAGAGATGAAGAAAAAGCTTTTGATAAAATTCAACATCAATTTATGATAAAAACTCTCCAGAAAATGGGCATAGAGGGAACCTACCTCAACATAATAAAGGCCATATAGGACAAACCCACACCAAACATCATACTCAATGGTGAAAAACTGAAAGCATTTCCACTAAGATCAGGAACAAGACAAGGATGTCCACTCTAGCCACTCTTACTCAACATAGTTTTGGAAGTCCTAGCCACAGCAATCAGAGAAGAAAAAGAAATAAAAGGAATACAAATTGGAAAAGAAGAAGTAAGACCGTCACTGTTTGCGGATGACATCATCCTGTACATAGAAAATCCTAAAGATGACACTAGAAAACTACTAGAACTAATCAGTGAATTTGGTAAGGTTGCAGGATACAAAATTAATGTACAGAAATCTCTTGCATTCCTATACACTAATGATGAAAAATCTGAACGAGAAATTAAGGAATCACTCCCATTTACTATTGCAATAAAGAGAATAAAATACCTAGGAATAAACCTGCCTAAGGAGGTGAAAGACTTGTACTCAGAAAACTGTAAAACACTGATGAAAGAAATCAAAGCTGACATCAACAGATGGAGAGATATACCATGTTCTTGGATTGGAAGAATCAATATTGTGAAAATGACTGTACTACCCAAAGCAATCTACAGATTCAATGCAATCCCTGTCAAACTACGAATGGCATTCTTCACAGAATTAGGACAAAAAATTTTACAATTAGTATGGAAACACAAAAGACCCCGAATAGCCAAAGCAGTCTTGAGAAAGAAAAACAGAGTTGGAGGAATCAGGCTCCCTGACTTCAAACTATACCACAAAGCTACAATAATCAAGACGGTATGGTACTGGTAGAAAAACAGAAATATAGATCAATGGTACCTGATAGAATGCCCAGAGATAAACCCACACACATATGGGCACCTAATTTACAGCAAAGGAGGCAAGAATATACAATGGAGAAAAGATAGCCTCTTCAATAAGTGGTGCTGGGAAAACTGGACAGCTACATGTAAAAGAATGAAATTAGAACGCTACCTAACACCGTACACAAAAATAAACTTCAAATGGAATAAAAACCTAAATGTAAGACTACACACTATAAAACTCTTAGAGGAAAACATAGGAAGAACACTCTGACATAAACCACAGCAAGATCTTTTTTGACCCACCTCCTAGAGTAATGAAAATAAAAACAAAAATAAACAAATGGGACTTAATTAAAAGCTTTTGCACAGCAAAGGAAACCATAAACAAGACAGAAAGACAACCCTCAGAATGAGAGAAAATATTTGCAAATGAAACAACAGACAAAGGATTAATCACTAAAATATACAAACAGCCCATGGAGCTCAATATCAAAAAAACACGCAATCCAGTTAAAAAAGGGGCAGAAGACCTAAATAGACATTTCACCAAGGAAGACATACAGATGGCCAAGAGGCACATGAAAAGATGCTCAACGTCACTAATCATTAGAGAAATGCAAATCAAAACTACAATGAGGTATCACCTCACGCCAATCAGAATGGCCATTATCGAAACATCTAGAAACAATAAATGCTGGAAAGGGTGTGGTGAAAAACTAAAACTGGAACTGCCATATGACCCAGCAATCCCACTACTGGGCATATACCCTGAGAAAACCATAATTCAAAAAGAGACATGTACCACCGTGTTCATTGCAGCACTATTTACAATAACCAGGACATGGAACCAACCTAAATGCCCATCGACAGATGAATGGATAAAGAAGATGTGACACATATATACAATGGAATATTAGCCATGAAAAGAAACGAAACTGAGTTATTTGTAGTGAGGTGGATGGACCTAGATTCTGTCATACAGAGTAAAGTAAGTCAGAAAGAGAAAAAAATATACTGTATGCTAACGTATATATATGGAATCTGCACCCCTGCCCCAAAAAAAGTGGTACTGATGAACCTAGTTGCAGGGCAGGAATAAAGAGGTAGACATAGAGAGTGGACTTGAGGACATGGGGTGGGAGGGCAAAGCTGGGGCAAAGTAAGAGTAGCATTGACATATATACACTACCGAATGTAAAATAGTTGGCTGGTGGGAAGCAGCAGCATAGGACAGGGAGATAGGCTCAGTGCTTTGTGATGACCTAGAGGGGTGGGATAGGGACGATGGGAGGGAGGCTCAAGAGGCAGGGGATATGGGGACATGTGTATGCATATGGCTGATTAGCTTTGTTGTGCAACAGAAACTAACACAGTATTGTGAAGAAATTATACTCCAATAAAGATCTATTAAAATAAATCAATAAATAAGTGAATTTTATGGTTAGTAAAGGATATGTCTTTAAGACAATTAAAAAAAAAAGTTATGGGATTTGTCAAAAGGACTCAGGAGTTAGCTTGAAGAAGCTCCCACTGGCTGAATCTGGTTATTTGAGGATCACAATAAATAATGACAGTGGATTAAATCTGCTATGGAATAAAATAATCCATGAGTGTATTTGACATGTAAATAAATTCATGAATAAATAAATGGGGGAGAAGGGAAAGTTCTTCTTTCCCCATATTGCCAACTAATAAATGTAGAAGGGATGATGGATAGAGCATCATAATTCTGCAAACATGGTAGTAATAGTTGGCTTAAGCAAGAATCACCAGTGATTATTAAGTCTGTGAAAGTTTGATGAGGCCTATCGTGTTGGCATAGTTACAGAGGAACTTCCCATAAATTATATATTGATTTCAAAGGGAAAAAGAGTACATTGGGTAATCTGGCAGAACCACCTTAAGTGTGACTGTATTCATTTTCTATTGCTGTGTAACAATGCCCAGAAAGTTATTACCACAAATTTAGCAGCTTAAAATTACCTCATAGCTTCTGTGAGTCAGAAGCCTGGGCATGGCTTTGCTGGGTCCTCTGCTTAGGGTCTGATGACACTTTAACCCAGGGCTGGGTTATCTGGAGGTGTGACTGTGGCAGGTCCACTTCCTCCTTATGTGCTTGTTGGCTGCATTCCATTCCTTGTGGTTTAAGACTGACAGCTCCACTGTTTTGCTGGCCATTGGCGAGAGGAAGCCCTCAGTGCCTAGAGGCCATCTCTGCTTCTTTGCAGGTGGCTTCCCCATTGTGGCCACTTGCTTCCTCACAGCCAGCAAGGGAGAGGGGGCTCCAGCAAGATGGAAGTTACCTCTTATGTAACATAATCACTTACTTGCAGTCACGAACATCCTGTCATCTTTGCTCTGTTCTGTTCGTTAGAAGCAAGTCACAAGTCCTGCCCACTCTCAAGGGAGGGCACACAGGGCATGAACACGAGGAGGTTGGGGTCACGGGGACACCTGAGTCTGTCTCCCACAGTATCAAAGTCAACATCACCAGTATTGGCACAAACCACCACCGTGTGCCTCCTGTCTCACTGAAAGGGACACAGCACTGCTTCTGAGGTATTCTGCCAAGTGTGCGGAACCTGAGGAGATGTGAGAGAGACCAGAGTCTGGCTGGTGCTCTTCACAAGTGTCATTGTCATGCAAGGCAGAGGAACTGCCCCAGATTAAAAGAGATGAATGAGACATGACAGCAGATGGGATGGGTGACCCTGGGTTAGGAAAAAGAGCAACAAAGGACGTATTTTGGGGACAGTTGGTGAAATTTGAGTATAGACTGTGGATTAGGTTGTATCAATGTTAAGTTTCCTGAGTTTGATAATTGTACTATGGTCATCTAAGACTGATCCTTATTTTTAAGAAATAAACACTACAATATTTGGAGAAGAGATGGGCATGATGTATGTACCTTACTCTCAAATGGTTTCAGGAGTGTTTGTGTGTGTGTGTGTGTTTGTGTGTGTGTTTGGGACAGAGAGAACATAAAGCAAATGGGGCAGAATGTTAACTATTGATAAATTTGGGTGAAGCGTTAGGACTGTTGTTGAGACTTTTCTGTTAGTTTAAAATTATATTGAAATGAAAAGTTCTAAAAAACTTAAATGACAAGGGCGTTTATTGGCTCAAAAGCTGGAAGTCCAGAGGGGTGGGCTTTAGGGTTGGCTTTATTTAGCAGCTCAGCAATCTTAGGAAATAGCCAGGTTCTTTCCATCCTTCCGCTCTGTAGCCCATAGTGTCAGCTTCATCCTAAAGCTGGTTGCTCTAAGGTTGTAGATGGTTGCCAGTAACAGTCAGGGCTGCATGCTTTCTCATTGAGCCAATAAATATCCTTGCAATTCATGTCAGTTTAAGTTTTTTGGAAGTTTTCACTTTGATATAATTTTAAACTTAAAAGTCTCAAGAAAAGTCTCGAGAATTTCTGTATTTCCTTTTTCTAGAGTTACCCACCTGGGGAGATAGTCACTCCCAGCAAACCTTTCTTTGTCTCCAGTTGACTCGGATACTGTGACTTGCCTGTTACTGAACCAATCCTTGATAGTGGATATAGGATTACACTGTATATTCTTCCATTGGCGAGTGTGTGTGTGTGTGTGTGTGTGTGTGTCTATCTATATAAAATTTGTTTTACAGGCATGGAATTATACGTATTGCTGTGGATATTGTGGATATTTTACATATCATTAAATATCTGATAATGTAGCAATTATATAGCATTAAGTTGTAAGGCTGTACATTTAATCAGTCCTTTGGGGTAGAACATTAGGATTCCAGTTTTTTTATATTATGAGTAATTCTTTGGTAAACAAACTAAATGTTACATCTATGAATTTATCATAAGGAAATATTCAGAGAAGTGGAGTAGCTAGACCAAAGGGTATACACATTTTTTAAGATGACATATTTCCAAATTGTTCACCCAAAAGATTGTGCCAATTTATGATCCTACAAATGATGTGAAAGAATGTTCATTTTTCTGAACAGTCAGTGATATTTTGAGTATCAGCATTTAAGAATATTTTCTAAATGGGTAGGCAGAAATGACATCTCATTAAAAAATATACACTTCTCTGATTGTCAGTGTGATTGAACTTTTAACAACACCAACAAAAACCATATTATTATTTAAATTTTTTTAGTGATATGTTCATTCATGTCTTTTGCTTGCTTTTCTGTTGTGATATTCATCTTCGTGTTGGGTAAGAGCCCATTATTTGTTATGTCTTATTGTTCTGTTGTATATGTTAGCAATGTTTGTAATCAATTTCTT
This sequence comes from Lipotes vexillifer, assembly GCF_000442215.2. Lineage (NCBI taxonomy): Eukaryota > Metazoa > Chordata > Mammalia > Artiodactyla > Lipotidae > Lipotes > Lipotes vexillifer. Next base: position 56,996 of record NW_006790449.1, on the reverse strand, counting down.
GGCATTTTTACATTATATATGGTATTTTTGTCCTACCGAATTTACTTTTTTTTATATCTTTATTGGAGTATAATTGCTTTACAGTGTTGTGTTAGTTTCTGCTGTACAACAAAGTGAATCAGCTATATGTATACATATATCCCCATGTCCTCTCCCTCTTGAGCCTCCTTCCCACCCTCCCTATCCCACCCCTCTAGATCGTCACAAAACATCGGGCTTATCTCCCTGTGCTATGCAGCAGCTTCCCACTAGCTATCCATTTTACATTTGGTAGTGTATATATGTCAGTGCTACTCTCTCACTTTGTCCCAGCTTCCTCTTCCCCCACTGTGTCCTCAGGTCCGTTCTTTATGTCTGCGTCTTTATTCCTGCCCTGCCACTAGGTTCATCAGTACCATGTTTTTAGATTCCATTTATGTGCGTTAGCATACTGTATTTGTTTTTCTCTTTCTGACTTACTTCACTCTGTATGACAGGCTCTAGGTCCATCCAACTCATTACAGATAACTCAATTTCGTTCCTTTTTATGGCTGAGTAGTATTCCATTGTATATGTGTGCCACATCTTCTTTATCCATTCATCTGTCGATGAACATTTAGGTTGGTTCCATGTCCTGGCTATTGTACATAGTGCTGCAATGAACATGGCAGTACATGTCTCTTTTTGATTTATGGTTTTCTCAGGGTATATACCCAGTAGTGGGATTGCTGGGTAGTATGGTGTTTCTATTTGTAGTTTTTAAGGAACCTCCATATTATTCTTCATAGTGGCTGTATCAATTTACATTCCCACCAACTGTGCAGGAGGGTTCCCTTTTCTCCACACCCTCTCCAGCATTTGTTTCTAGATTTTTTGATGATGGCCATTATGACTGGTGTGAGGTGATACCTCATTGTGGTTTTTTTTTTTTTTTTTTTCCTTGCGTTATGCGGGCCTCTCACTGTTGTGGCCTCTCCCATTTGCGGAGCACAGGCTCCGGACGCGCAGGCTCAGCGGCCATGGCTCACGGGCCCAGCCGCTCCACGGCACGTGGGATCTTCCCGAAACGGGGCACGAACCCGCGTCTCCTGCATCGGCAGGCGGACTCTCAAGCACTGCGCCACCAGGGAAGCCCCTCATTGTGGTTTTGATTTGCATTTCTCTAATGATTAGTGATATTGAGCATCTTTTCATGTGTTTGTTGGCAATCTGTATGTCTTCTTTGGAAAAATGTCTATTTAGGTCTTCCACCCATTTTTGGATTCGGTTGTTTTTTTTTGATATTGAGTTGCTTGTATATTTTGGAGATTAATCCTTTGTCAGTTGCTTCATTTGCGGATATTTTCTCCCATTCTGAGGGTTGTCTTTTCATCTTGTTTATGGTTTCCTTTGCTGTGCAAAAGCTTTTAAATTTCATTAGGTCCCATTTGTTTATTTTTGTTGTCTTACAGAATTTAAAAAATGGATTATTTCTTTGCTCTTAAATAGGCAAGAAGTCTTTTCCATACCATTGGCAGATAAATTTTCACATTTTTTCTAGCACTTTAAAAAGCAAATTTTAGTCTTACCTGAAAGTTTGGGGATGGTTCAACGTGAAGGATGCTATTTTATTGTTTTCTAAGATGTTAACTATGATTCTTCTACTTTTATTCACTGATTTGAAATGGAATGTTTGTTATCTATATTTATATATACTAAGGTTAATTTATGGGCTTATTTTTTGTTATTGCCCTGTTGATCATAAAGTACTAACCTTAATTTGGGGCATCTATTTACAGATAAATAATGATAACTTAAAACTATGTATTTTTTCATCAAAATAGATTTTATTGATAACATTAGGTAATAATTGCATTTAAAAAGCTTATTCTGTCATTTAAACTTCTGTTAAATTGGTAGTTATTTTGGCTGGTGAAGTTTCATTGTTATTTTTTTTTTTAAACCAAAAAACATGTAATCAGTGATTTACGTTAAAGATATGTTGGGACAGATACAGCCTGAAAGCAAGTGGTGATAGAAGTACATTTTGGGGGGCTTCCCTGGTGGCGCAATGGTTAAGAATCTGCCTGCCAATGTAAGGGACATGGGTTTGAGCCCTGGTCAGGGAAGATCCCACGTGCCGCAGAGCAACTAAGTCCATGTGCAAACTGCTGAGCCTGCACTCTAGAACTCAGAAGCCACAACTGCTGAAGCCTGTGCACCAGAGCCCGTGCTCCGCAACAAAAGAAACCACCATAATGAGAAGCCCGCGCACCGCAAGGAAGAGTAGCCCCCGCTTACCGCAACTAGAGAAAGTCTGCGCCCAGCAAAAAAAAAAAAAAAAAAAAAAGGTACACTTTTTCTTTTATGTGGTCATTGAGATGTAATTTGAATTTTATGTCCCCTCCAAAGGAGATCTTAGGCAGAATTCAGAATATTTCTTTTAATAAAGAACCAGGAATTTAGGGAATATTCTTGAAAGAATTATTGCTTCCAACATAATTTGAAAGGAATTTTAGGTTTGAAGTGTCTTATAATCATTGTACAATTCTAATTTAGTTTGAAAAATAAATGTGTATTTTAGGAAGACAATTATACCAACGACATATAAGAAAAATATGTTAGGAGTAAATGATATAGATATTACTTTGTTTTCTTATTTTATACCACATATTAAAAAACATTTCAACTATACCCTTTAGTTCGGTGACTCAAGCTAGTGTCTTGTGTAGAATCCAAAGTATGTGGAGTCTCTGCCGCCTCTGCACATGCACGCTGGCCGATGGCCCTGGCTCTCCTCACCACTGCCTCCACTCCAGTGCTTTTCTGTCCTGGGCTGGATGGGAGTGAAGGTGGGGAGCCAGGGGCAGGGAGGGCCACACACCAAGCTATGTAGTCATCTGGTCATCTGTGCCATTTGAGTCCACTCTTTTCCTCTTCCTCCAGCCTGCATAGTTAGTTATGCCCTCTAGAAAGCAGAGCAAAGAAGTTAAGCAGCTGTTGCAGGCAGGTGAGCAGATGTAAAAAAAAAAAAAAAATAGTGGGGACCCTATCTAATCTGCTTTTTTGAATACTCTGAGTGCAAGAGAAGCCAGCTGTGGAGGTTGTTAGTATTTAATTCTCAGCAGATTATCACTATGCAGTTTCCTTTTTTTCCAAACATTCCTTTAAGCAGTTGAACTAGTTTGGAGGCCCTGAGATGAAACCATTTGTTTGGCAAATGCTGAAAAATGGCAGGTGCAGAGATAATAGTACAGCTTCTCCTTAGTTTTTGGCACCAGTTTGGAGAGGAAAGCTGTTCTGGCTCATACCTGTGGGTGAGTCTTCAAGGTCTATCAGCAGGGGTTAAAGCAAAGCCTGATCACTCCCTGTCTCACCCCGGACGTCTCTTACCTGTGGGTGGTGCGTGATTCGCTGGGATTTCAAACCTGACGGCTTCTAGTTCTTCAGGCTTGCTCCAAAACACCGGCCCAGAAAAGAGAGAGAGTGACCCCAGTGGGTGGGCTCTCTTCCCACCGGGGACTGCAGATAAGCCAGGTGGTTGAGATAACTGTGTGTGAGAGAGAGAGAGACAGACTAAAGTTGCAAAAATGAAATGCAGAGTAGAAGTTTTGAGGTAGAGATGATGCAAATGGGGTACTTTGGTTATTGTAAAGGAGCAAAGGAAGAAAGACAGGAAGGCCTGTGTCACGAGCTGTTGTTATTAGCTAGAATAAAGTAATGGGGTAGTGAGAATTGGAGCAGGCTTTTCGTGGTCACTCCTTCCAGGCGGAGGAGGAAATAGGGAAGGGGTTACAGGCAGTGCATTCCTGCACCTGTGCTGTTAGGGTCTCATCTCTACACTGATCTTAAAGAACATGCAATAGACAGTTACAAAGTCAATGACAAAAGTCGTATCTCCCAGCTGTGTGTTTTATGAATTGACACATCATTTTAAATATTAATATTAACCATGTGTTAACTAAATTAGGTGTAATTTTAAATTAGGTTCAGTGCCATAGTCATTGTAACATATGAATTTTATACAAGCCATGGATTTCTCCTCCTAATGACATTTCAAGTGAATATCTGACATGAGTAATAAATTACAATTGTTTATGTGATTTACACTGTTAGGATATTTCCTGTTTCTCTTTGAACTTTGTAGGAAAAAAGATTTCTTCCTAAGTTTGTGTGTAACAGAGGTTTAAATAATCAAAGTGGCTAGATTGATACTTATATTTGATTGTTCCTACCTTTTTAAAAGAAAACTGGAAGTGGTATGGTGAAGGAGAAAAATGAAATGTCTGTGAAATGAAAAAGGCAACATAAGTGTAAGAAATTAAAACTATTTCAAGAGTTGGTGATGAGTTGGTTTTTTTAAAAATAAATTTATTTATTTATTTTTGGCTGCGTTGGGTCTTTGTTGCTGCACATGGGCTTTCTCTAGTTGTGGTGAGCGGCGGCCACTCTTTGTTGCGGTGCACGGGCTTCTTATTGCTGTGGCTTCTCTTGTTGCTGAGCACGGGCTCTAGGCACGTGGGCTCAGTAGTTGTGGCTTGCGGGCTCTAGAGCGCAGGCTCAGTAGTTGTGGTGCACGGGCTTAGTTGCTCTGTGGCATGTGGGATCTTCCCAGACCAGGGCTCGAACCCGTGTCCCCTGCATTGGGAGGCGGATTCTGAACGACTGTGCCACCAGGGAACCCCTGGTGATGAATTTTTAAGGTGAAAGCAAAGGGAAAATTATTGTTTTGGTTTATTTGGCAGATGAAATAAGAGTAGACTCTAGCCTTCTTTCCTGGCTTTTATTTTGCCCTTCAATTCTTTTCTTTCACTGAAAGATGGGTGATATTGGGCTTCCTCTTTTCTGGCTATTTGGCTTTAGTAGAAAGCTCCCTGTCCCTCCACAGTCAAACCCAGCTGCGTGTCTGCCCTTGACAGCCCGGAGTGAGACTGTCTGACCCGCTCTCCTGGGCGGGCCATTGTGCAGCTCCCACAAAGGCTCCTTGTAAGGCAGGTTTAGTGTGTCAGCCCTGCATTGTGAGCCTGGTTGGTCTGTGTAATTGCTGTCTCCTCCAATCCCTCCCCACCTTTATTTTCTTGTGGCAAATTGATCAAAGTGATGTGGGGTAAATGTGACTCACTGGGTACATGAAGCACATTTTAAAAAATTGAGGTATCATTAATGTACAATATTATGTAAGTTTCAGGTATACAATGTAGTGATTCACAATTTTTAAAGGTTATATTCCATTTATAGTTATTATAAAATATTGGCTATATTCCCTGTGTTGTACTATATATCTTTGTAGCTTATTTTATACATAGTAGTTTGTACCTCATAATCTGCTACCCTTATCTTGCTCCTCCCGCCTTCCCTCTTCTCACTGGTAACCACTAGTTCTCTATATCCGTTAATCTGTTTCTTTTTTGTTAATATTCACTAGTTTGTTGTATTCTTTAGATTCCACATGTAAATCACATTACACAGTGCTTAACTTTCTCTGTCTGACTTATTTCACCCAGCATAATGCCCTTCAAGTCCATCCATGTTGTTGCAAATGGCAAAATTTCATTCTTTTTTATGACTGAGTAGTATTCCATTGTATATATGTACCACATCTTCTTTATTCATTCATCTATTGGACACTTAGGTTGCTTCCATATATTGGCAGTTGTAAATAGTGCTGCTATGATCACTGGGGTGTATGTATCTTTTCAAATTATAGTTTGGGGGGTTTGTTTGTTTGTTTGTTTTTTCAGATACATACCCAGGAGTGGAATTGCTGGTCATGTGGTAGTTCTGTTTTCAGTTTTTTGAGAAACCATAAGGCACATATTAAGAGCAGCTTCTGCAGTGCCAGAAGTGGTATGCTTGTCTTAGAGCTCTGACTTTCTGCAAGTATTTGTCCTCAGTGCTTCTGTAGCACTTTGTCATCTCTGCTAAAGTTCCCTCACCCTGTCGTGCTTTCTGTTTGCATGTCTGTCTTCTCTGCTTGATTGTGAGCCCTTTCAGGGCAAGGACTGTGCCTCATTTATCTTTTTTTTTTGTCATGAATGTTCAAAACAACTTTATTCATAATAGTCAAAAACTGGAAACAATCCAGCTGTCAACCAACTGGTATATCCACATCATGGATATTACTCAGCAAGAAAATATTGATACACACAACAACTTGGATGAATCCCCAGGGAGTTATGCTGAATGAAAAAGCCAATTCCAATCTAGAGACTGTCATACAGAGTGAAGTAAGTCAGAAAGAGAAAAACAAATATCATATATTAACGCATATATGTGGAATCTAGAAAAATGGTACAGATGAACCGGTTTGCAGGGCAGAAATTGAGACACAGATGTAGAGAACAAAAGTATGGACACCCGGGGGGGAAAGCTGCAGGGGGGTGGGGGTGGGGGTGTGATGAATTGGGAGATTGGGATTGACATGTATACACTGATGTGTATAAAATTGATGACTAATAAGAACCTGCTGTATAAAAAAATAAATAAAATTCAAAAATTAAAAAAAAAAGGTTTTTTTCAAAGCTTATATTGCATAGAAAGTCATCCAGGAGACTGATAGAAATGGTTGTTTCTGAGAAGGTCTAGAAAACTGGGGGTCTGGGGTGGAAGGGGGACTTCCTGTGTATTCTCTTGTACTGTCTGAACTTTTTTTCATCATGAATTTGTATTAACTTTCTAATATGCATTACTTTTTAAATTTTTAAAAATTTTTTAAATATTAAGAAGTTTTAAAATAAAAATACTTTAAGTAAAGAATAAAAAAAGAAAATAAAGAAAAAGCCAATTCCAAAAGGTTATTAACTATATGATTACATTTATATAACATTTCTGAAATGACCAAAGGATATAAATGGAGAACAGATGAGTGCTTGTCAGGAGTTAGGAGTGAGGGAAGGTACAAGAGGGCAGGGGGGTGGGTATAAAAGGGCAACACAAGGGATCCTCCTGGTGATGGAACTGCTCTGTATCTTGACTGTGATGGTTCACACAGGAACCTGCACACATGATAAAACTGAGTAGAACACGTGCCTCATTTATCTTTGTATTCATATTTCAGTGCCTGGTAAAAGGCAGGCATTCAGTAAAGGTTAGTTGGATAATTGTTTTAAAAACACATATACAACTCTAGGTGTCTGCTGTTTGCCAGAGCCAGTGATAGATTTCTTTTTAAATTTATTTATTTTTGCCTGCATTGGGTCTTCGTTGCCGCGCGTGGGCTTTCTCTAGTTGTGGCAAGAGGGGGCCACTCTTCGTTGCGGAGCACGGGCTCTAGGCGCACGGGCTTCAGTAGTTGTGGCTCGTGAGCTCTAGAGCTCAGGCTTAGTAGTTGTGGCGCACAGGCTTAGTTGCTCCGCGGCATGTGGGATCTTCCCAGACCAGGGCTCAAACCCGTGTTCCCTGCATTGGCAGGTGGATTCTTAACCACTGCACCACCAGGGAAGTCCCCAGTGATAGAAGATTTACCCGTGTACTTTTCTTTAAATAACACTTGGCCCTATGGAAAGGCTTCTAATCTACTTTGGATTGTTTATGCTGACTTCTATAATAAGTGGGAAAGGTTAGAAAATAAAGATAAGCAAAACAAAGAAAAAAGTCAACTGCAACCCCATTCCCCAATAATGCTGTTAGCATTTTGTAATTTTATCTTTATTCCCATGGAGATTTGTATGTTTTCCATAAGAGTTATATCACATGTGAACATACTGGTTTGCAACCTGATTTTTTTGTCTAGCTAGCTCAGTGCATAATAGATGCTCAATAGATACTTGTTTAAAGAATACTTTCCGTGTTATCAAATATATTTTAACATCATATTTTATGTTTGCATAGTGTTCTATTGTATGGATATTTATTCTACTTTATCGATATTCTGTTATATGGATATAATTTATTTAACCAATCTTGCATTACTCAATGTTTAGGGTAGTTATTTATTCACTTAATAGAGTATTTAATCATGCATGTCTCTCTCATTTCATCCCTTTCCCATCCTATTCTTTACTTTGGTAATGTTGATCCACCTTTAAGGCTTTGAAAGCTTCATCTTTCTTTCACTTCCAGATATTTGAATTGCTGTTCCTTCTGCTCATAGCACACTTCCTCCTTTGCCTAGCTAAGCCCAAGCTTCTTATTCCTTCTTGAAAGTTTTCCCAGACTGAATTAGTTGACCCTTCAGTGTGCTTGATAGGTGGCGTTTTGTACTTACTCCTGGAAGCACTCAGTCTACTGTATTTTAATTACATGCTTGCTTAAGAGTGTCTCCCACTAGATTATGAACTCCTTCAGGAAAGGGACTATGTCTTATTTCTGATTGTATTTCTCAGCCCTAAGTGCAGTGCTGGGTATATAGGACGACCTTCTTAGTAAATATATTTTTGAATGAATGAATGCATGAAAAACCCCTCAGTTTCCAATGTTCATCATTAAGTGATGATCTTTAAACAATCTTGTATTTTTATTTATCAGATAAGCATGATAATTAATAATACCTTTTATTTGTAAAGTGGTTTTTAGTGTACAAAATATTTTCAACTCATATTTTGTATTGTTAAATTTATTGGTATTATGCATTGCAAATGAATTGATCTGTTATTTGAATACTTAATATATTAGTCTTTATTGATAGTTAAGCAATAATGTTAGTGGTTCTCATATCTGCAGTCTTAACTTTTCTAAGTAATTTGCTTTCTAAGTAAATTTCAGTTAATAGGTTATATTATTTATATTTTAAGCCTGTCTTAAGTAGTAATTAGATATAAACTGATGAAACTTTTGTAATTATGGTATTATTTTGATTTAAAACTATAGCATGAAGCTGAAGGCTCTTATTTTTTTGTATCTAATGGCTCGTAATAATTGGGCTTTGATCAGGTAACAAGAAAAATAACCATACAACAAATATTTGGATACGGGTCAGAGAACCTAATAGTAGCAGAAAATAAGAGCACTTGATTAGGCTTATAAGATAGTAGTAGTGAATTCTTCACAGTTCTCTGCATTGTCATTAATTGACAATTATCCTTTCTTTTCCTTCTTTTTTCATCTTACTGACTCCTTCCAGTAGTGATCCCACTGGGAAGCAGCACAACCTTGGGGTGAGGGCAGCCCTGGTGGGGTCCCCAGAGGAACTTTGTCAGCCACTCTGCCCTCTCCCCGCACGGCAGTCCCGTTGCCATCCGTGGTGAGCGTAGACTATGGTGTGTGCAGACAGGCGCGGGCTGGGAGCCGCTGCTCTGCAGGAAGACTGCTGGGGTGGAAGGGACACCAGGCGTGGGGTCTGCCACTGGTTAGTTGTGTGAATTTAGGCAGGTTGTCCTACCTGTCTTCACCTTCATCGTTCTTTCTGTAAAAGAAAGGAATTGGATTAGATGATCTGTAAACTCAGAAATGATCTGATTTTTCTGATGACCAAATATACAAGAAAAATCTTGCCCTTGAGAGAAGACACATGAATGAAAAAGGGGATTATTCCTTTGTGTAAAATGTGATAATATTACGTTTGTTTAACAGATTATTAATATTTTCATACATTGTAAAAGCCCTTCAAATGAATCTTCAGTAATTAAAAACTGCTGACAATTCTTTATTATCTCGGAATAAGGAAAATCCTGGTGAATTCTTTTCTTTATAGTCAAGCTTTTGAATCTAGGACAGTGATCTCATCTGGCCTCATTGTTTTAAATATCATCTCGGTGCTGACGACTTACAACTTGATATCTGTAACCTGCATTGCTCCCCTGAAATTGCCTGCCAATTTACTGGTCCTCTGAGAAATCTAACGGGCATCTCAAACTTAATCTGCCTAAAACTGAATTCCTGATCTCTTCCCCACGAAACCTGTTATTCCTAGAGTCTAACATATTTGATCAAGATAGAAACTTTGGTGTCCTCATTGATTCCTGATACAGCCAGGAGCTGCCCACCTCTTGCCAGCACTCCTTCCTCCTGCCCTTATTCTGCCGGAGTCCCAGAGCCAGAAGCTCTCATTTTTAGTTGTAAGTTATGTCATTGTCATTCCTCTGCTCACAACCTTCAGTGGCTCCCTATCTCCCTCAGTGTAAAAGGCAGAGTCCTTAGAGCAGTCGGCAAGGTCCCGTGCGCCTGGTGCTCCATTACTTCTCATTCATACTCTCGCTTGCTTTTCTTCAGACATACTGGCCACCTTGCTGTTGACAGGACATTCCAGGCACACTTCCTCCTCAAGGCCTTTGCACTGGCTGTTCCTTCTGCCCGAAACTCTCTCCCCAGATATTCACATACTGCCCTCTCACCTCCTTCCAGTTGCTCCTGTGTAACCATCCTGGTGTAAGGTCTACACTTACTGTCCTGCTCACATTGCAGGCTGCTCCCACCACCACCCTGGCACTTCACATGGCATTTTCCCCCACAGCACACAGCACCTTCTAATAATACTGTAATTTATTTATTAGTCTTGTTTGTTGTCTCTCTTTCTTTCTTCTAGAATGTCGGCTTTGGAGGGCAGGGACTTTCGTGTGTTTCATTGCTGTGTCAGTGGCTTTGTGATATTTGGCAAATAACTTAATCTGTAGAATCTCTTTTCCCATCTGTAAAAATAGAGATGATAATAAGGGGTTATATATTGTTTATAGATACCATTTTGACTGAGTACTCCCCAGTGAGTGTATATTAAAGCTGAAGAGGTCATGGGCGTTGCGTAACCCATTTCACAAACTATACAGTAGCGTGTGCAGAAGGAGGTCCTTGACTCAAGCAGAGTGCTGTGTGGCCCGGGAGGCTGCAGTGCTCCTGCTGCTAGTGCTGCAGGGGTCTCCCTGGGGGTCTTCTCACTCCTTTTCTCCCTGCTGCTGCCGCACAGCTGGCTGTGGAGACTCCGCAGTGCCTGTGCTGCCTTCCGCTGCTCAGGGCTCCAAGGGTTCTGGGGTGGGCGTGGGGCTCAGACTACTTTTGCACTTTCTTTTCTTTTTTTAGCATCTTTATTGGGGTATAATTGCTTTACAATGGTGTGTTAGTTTCTGCTTTATAACAAAGTGAATCAGTTATACATATACATATGTTCCCATATCTCCTCCCTCTTGCGTCTCCCTCCCTCCCACCCTCCCTATCCCACCCCTCTAGGTGGTCACAAAGCACCGAGCTGATCTCCCTGTGCTATGCGGCTGCTTCTCACTAGTTATCTGTTTTACATTTGATAGTGTATATATGTCCATGCCACTCTCTTACTTTGTCCCAGCTTACCCTTCCCCCTCCCTGTATTGCACTTTATTTTCAATTTAAATAGTCGATTGTGGCCTAATATTGGAATTGTTTATAACTTTTACAGGAAAAATTAATTTCTAGTTTTCAGACTGCACTGAATGGGAACTTTGGAACATAACCCATTCAGAAGTTAGGAGATGCCTTTTATTTATTTATTTATTTAACATCTTTATTGGAGTATAATTGCTTTACAATGGTGTGTTAGTTTGTGCTGTATAACAAAGTGAATCAGCTATACATATATCCCCATATCTCCTCCATCTTGCATCTCCCTCCCACCCTCCCTGTGATCTCCCTGTGCTATGCAACTGCTTCCCACTAGCTATCTATTTTACGTTTGGTAGTGTATACATGTCCATGCCACTCTCTCACTTCGTCCCAGCTTACCCTTCCCCCTCCCTGTGTCCTCAAGTCCATTCTTTACGTCTGCGTCTTTATTCCTGCCCTGACCCTAGGTTCTTCAGAACCATTTTTTAGGAGTTGCCTTTTAGAATGACATTTTCATTGTTACATAGGAAAAATGTTACTAAGAGAGGCAAGATTAAAATATCCTAATATCCCAACTAGTCCTGAAAGTGTATTTATTATGCATCTAAGCTTTTAAAAATGCAAATCTCTGTTCTTTATCAATATAAATTTGCTTTATGGAGATAAATTGAATATGAACAGACAATGGAAAAGTATTTATTTTGATAACCTAATATCATTGTCACATTAAACCACTCTCTATGTAACAAGGTTAATTTAATCCTTAAAGAAATGTGTTCCCTGCGTCCCTGTTTTGGCACAGGTGAGCGTGAGTGTTTAGGTGGTGGCTGTGACTCCATTAGAACCAGCAGGAGCCGGCAGTTGGTTATTAGCAGCTGTCCTTGCCCTGACTCTTCTCAGGTTGTCCTGTTTTGTTTGTTTTTTCAGTTTAGCACAGAAGCTTTTTGCTTCAGAAGTTATGAGGTGTGAACTACTGAGAATGAGCTCATTTTTCATAAGAGCAACTTTAGTAGCCCCTGGGGCTGAGAAAGACATTTCATGTGTTGTGGAAATTTTTGTGCCTCTTCTGTCCTGTCTGCGTGCATGTTTGAAGAGAGGT
>NW_006790449.1:27751-44703 GCF_000442215.2 Lipotes vexillifer | reverse complement strand
AAAGAGTGTGCCTGCCTTCTCTACAGAAACCCCAAAGGGACAGGCCACCTTCGGACCTCCTCCCTAGGTCCCCAAGTGGTGTGATCTGTGATCACGAGTGTTCCTTCTTTTTCGCTTGCTGTTCTGGCTTTAGCTCTGTTGCCTTTGACTGTGTGAATAGGGCTGCACGGTGGTTAAGTTCATGGGCTTTGAGGCAGACTTGGGTTTGAGTTCTGGCTCTGTTGCTTACTGAATCTCAGTTTTTTCATCTTTCGAATTGGGAGGGGTAGTATGCATACTACCTGTTTAATGGTACTGTGATGAGAATTCAGTAAGATGTGCATGAGAATGTTTAGCCTAGGCCCCCTGCATGTATAAATAAGCTCAACACATGTTAGCTATATGATAAAAATCTACTTCAAGCTGCATTTCTGTTTTCCCTCTTTCAACAAGACTATGAATAACTACCCGTGTTCTCTGCTGGGTGCTGAGAATACAATGACCAAAACAGGTGTGAGCCTGACCACACTGAGTCCAGTGAGAAAGATGGTTGTGCCATGGAACTTGTCAATTATTAGAAGCAAGCTTTTTACCTAATCTCAAATGGAAAAAAGAAATTTAAATTGAAGCAGGGATAAAGTTTTAAATTGAAAGCTTAATAAAGAATTCTGAAGTTAAAAAAAAGATTTAGGAAAATCAGTGTAGTTTTCCAGAGTTTTGAATAAAAGTGCTTCCACAAGCTGACAGATTTGCCTTTACGGACAATTAGTAGGTCAGCACTGGACAAGTAAGGAAGGGAGGAGAAAGAACGAGGTCTGTGAAGTAGACTGGAGCAAGTCCATGGAGCTTTAAAAAAAAAAAAAAAAAAAAGGGACAAGGAGAGCAATTGTGAGCTGTAAAGTGAAGTCAGTAGTTTTCCAGCACAGAAGCCATAACCTCCGGTGGCAGAATCAGAATATAACAACTGGTTTTGAAAGAAAGAGTATTTGGTTTAGAAATAAAAACCTCTGCTGTTAAACATGTGATAATCATATTCATATTTTGGTAGCCTGTTTGTTTTAGTAATATGTAAAAGTATGCCATTAACTCTAAGTAGTACATTTTTTATATTGTAGTAAGGTTTACTGTAGTGAACATATTGAGTACATTGATACGTTTACCTAGAAAAATCTTAATGCAAAAAATTTTTATCTAATCTCCTTTTTTCTCTATTAAAATTAGGCAATTTTAGAAACAACTAAATAGTCATTAGCTGATAAATGGGTGAATAAAATGAGGTACCTTCACACAATGTAATGTTGTTTGGCAATAAAAAGAAGTAGTGACACATGGATGGAGCATGTAGTGAGTGAGACACACTAAGTGAAAGAAGCTGGTCACAAAAGATCACATATTGTATGACTCCATTTGTATGAAATATCCAGAATAGGTAAATCTATAGAGACAAAGTAGTTTAATGATTGTCTACTGGGGGGGAAGAGGATGGGGTTGGGGAAAAATGGTGACTGCTAATGGGTCTGGGGTTTCTTTTGGGGTGATAAAAATATTCTAAAATTGGTTGTGGTCATGATTGCATAACTCTGTTAATATATTGAAAACCACTGAATTATCCACTTTAAATGGGTGAATTCTGTGGTATGTGATTATATCTTAAGAAAGCTGTTAATTTTTTTTTTAATTAAACAATTTTAAGGAATTCCTAACTTCAAAAAGCAAAGGTGTTGAATAGATCATTTACGCTGAGCTGGATTCTCCCTAATACCTAAGTCAGGGGACACCAACTCCAGTGCATGCTGGTCACTTAAGGAGTCATTACAGTGTGGAGTCCCAGACCCTCCCTTGCAGGTTCTAATTCAGGAGGACTGAGAAGGGCTGGGACTCTTTAACTGGTACCCCAAGGAATCAGCTGTTCTCTGTATCAGAAATTGAGAACGACTCAGGGAGAGGGTTCTCTTAGAATGTTTTCCTGGGTCTGTTGATCCAGCCTTTGTTTTTATTCAGTTGCTCTGGCTGCCTTATGAGTACTAAGACATATATTTAGCAATTTATTTAGAGTTTGAAATTACATCAGAACCACTCTAGCATTGCCTTATTACAGACCAGGCAGCTGAAGCCAGGGAAGTTAAATTTTTTCTTGATAGTCTCAGAGCTACTAAGTAGGAGAATTGGAATCCAGATTTTGGTCTGCTTTTGCCCAATCCAGTAGTCATTCCATTCGTCTTGTAGAATCTTATTTTGTATATAATAATCCCTTACCACCCCATGACCTCCACAGATTTAGGTACTACCTGCTTTTTAGTGGCTCTGCCTCTTTATTGGCTCTGTGACTTTGAACAAATTGCTTAAATTCTCTGTGCTTCAGTTTCTTAATCAGAAGGAAACAGGGTAAGAATAATGCTTACTTGATAGAAATGCTGCGATGATTTAATGATACAGAGTACACGTGGAGTGCTTGGCATAGTCACTTGGCACACGGTTCATGCTAAGTAAATGTTAGCTGTCATTTCTAATAATAGACTCAGACAGTATTTGCTTTCTTTAAGGGTCTAGATTCAGGAATATCTTTAAAAGGATAGTTAAATGAAATATGCATTTTCTCAACATATCTACATTATAATTTTTCTGACAGGCCTTATAATTTTTCTGATGATAAACCCAGAGCAGTGATTATCAAATTTATTCAGAGGATGGAGTCATCATGCTTGTTATAGAACACATGATAAACTGTCTTATAAACTCGAAATAATTTTACTAGCAGAGAATGACTTTATTGTATCTATATAATATAAATTCCCTTTAAGCGTACACATCCATGAGAAAGCTATAGAATGAAGCCTAATCAACTCCTTGTAAATAGATGTTATTTTAAATTTGCATGTTTGATCATCTGCTAGTAAAAGTATATTAGATGGATTTGAGAGAATTGTCTTCATTAATTCAAGCATTTCTGTGATTTAGAAGAGGCTATTATTCTTGGATCTTGGTGGCATGATGCTTCATTCCAGCCTGTGGGATACCAAGGTAACCTGGGATCTTGGTTCAAGAACCATTGTTTTATGGGCATAGGAATGAATGTAGGCATGGGTCAAACCAAATTTGTTGTGCGAATAACAGTTTACTTTATAGGGCTTAATGTTTAGGATTATGGTGGCAAAATAACTGAGTTGTGAAAAATGATTTTTATGTTTTTTATAATTTAAAATTTATAAAAGTAATATAGGCTCTTACAAAAAATTCACATAATACAGAAAGAAACTGTTTGCCAAGCTCTTCTAGTCTCACTTACCAGAGGTAACTGTTAACAGTTTGTATATTCTTCTAGATAAATGTATATGTATACACAGGCATATATGTTTATTATACACATATTTCTTTTGTATATCAGTGTTTTTATGCAGCTGCCCTTTAAACCATAATACATGCTGGGCATCTTTTTATGTATTGATACACATAGAGCTGCCTCATTGCGTGCCTCATTGATGGAATACTAACAGGTTTGAAAGCTACAGTATGCTAGGCACTGTTCTAAGCTCTTTGCATATATTGTTACCTCATTTTATCTTCACAAGAACCTTATGAAGTAGGTACAGTTATTATCCCCATTTTATACATGAGCTGACAGGCATAGAGATATGTGAGGCAACTTTTCCAACAACACATGAGTAATGGAGCTAGGATGTGAACCCAGGCAAGTAACTTTAGAGACTGCCTTTTTAACCAAAACATGACATTTCGCTATGGACAGACATCACATTATTTTCCGTTTTTCATTATAACTTTTTATTTGTTTGTTTATTTGTTTGTTTATTTATTTATTTATTTAATTTTTGACTGTGTTGGGTCTTCGTTGTTGTGCGTGGGCTTTCTCTGGTTGTGCCGAGCAGGGGCTACTCTTCGTTGCAGTGCGCGGGCTTCTCGTTGCGGTGGCTTGTCTTGTTCTGGAGCCTGGCCTCTAGGCTCACGGGCTTCAGTAGTTGCAGCACGGAGGCTCAGTAGTTGTGGCTCGTGGGCTCTAGAGCGCAGGTTCAGTAATTGTGGTACACTGGCTTAGTTGCTCTGCGGCATGTGGGATCTTCCCAGACCAGGGTTCGAACCCGTGTCCCCTGCATTGGCAGGTGGGTTCTTAAACACTGCGCCACCAGGGAAGTCCCATTATAACTTATTTTTTGGTAAATGTTTTATTAAATTTTCTAGCCTTTACCTTATTTTTATATGGGTGGAAGGAATAACTAGCTTTCAGCAAAGGAGAGAATTATCTGAATTTTCTTTCTGAATTATATTTCGCTATGACATCTAAATTGTTGCTGTTGTTGAAAGCCTTCTGTCTGGTGGGACCCTAGCTATCCCTTTCTCTTCTCTCCGTCTCTCAAAGTTTCTTCGTTTTCCAGTTTCTCTAACTTTTGCTTTTCTAATGAAAAATTATGCTTATTGTTTGAAGGATGACATGTTTTACTACTCCAGTGTCACACACAAGCATGTACATGTGTGTATGTGTATGTTTTCCATTTGGCTGGTTCATCATATTATTCAGACACTCTTCATCTTAATTTTTTTGTCTGTTTTCTAAGTTTCTGAAGGAAATGTTTTAAAATTTCCTATTGTGACTAAGGACTTATCATTTTCACTTTGTAATTCTGACAGTTTTAGTTTTAGGTAAAATATTTGTGGTTATATTTTAAGTCTATATTTTTTGGTACATGCAAGTTCATAATTATTATTTTTTGAGATGCCCCTTTTTACCCTTATAAATAATGCTTTCCTTAAGTTCTCATTTTTGGATATTAACACTGTTACTGTGGCTTTCTTCTGATTTGTATTTTTCTGGAATGCACGTTTCCCTCCTTTTATTTTAAGCCTTTCTGTGTTGTTTTGTTTTAGGTGTAATTGTGAATAATATGTTGCTAGATTATCTCTTTTTTAAATCTCATCTGAGAGTCTTTTTCTTTTTATAGACATGTTTCACCTGTTTACATTTATTATTTCTGATATATTTGAACTCATTTCCTTTATCTTATTTTGTGTTATCTATTTGTCACGTTTTGATTTAGATCTGCCAACCCCCTTTTCCTACCTTCTTGAAAAATCACATATGGCGATATCAGTCATGCACTCCTACATGGAAGCATTCAGCTAAAATAGTAAAGCTGCTGCCTCTTTTTAGGAGCTGTGCTCTCCAATTTGCCACAGTCCTCACGTGGATGTTCAGTATATCTCTGTGATTCCTATACTAAGTTCCATGAGTTTAGGGTCCAGACTATGTCTGTTTCCTTTACCACTGTACCCCTAGCACCAGGCATGATACCTGGTACATAGGTGCTCAGTGAACATTTATTGAATGAATCAATTAATGGATAGGTGATTATTAGAATTATCAAGGTAGCTTTAAAATGTACTCATACCTGGCCCCATACCCTGGAGATTTTGATTTGGTAGGTCTGATATGGAGCCTGGATACATATGTTAAGAAAGAAACAAAAAATTCCACCAGGTAATGTGATTATCAGCTAGATTTCGAATAATCTGGACTGATGTTTTATGGACTTTTTTTTATCTTGAGACAACTTGTGACTCTCATGATATAGTTAATAATTGTGAAGTGAAACACTGATCCCCTAAAGCAAGGAAACATACCACATTTTAGCGCTCTCTCTTTTTTAGGTTATACCTGGTTATCACCATTTGAATAACACTAAAGCAGCAATGGTAAATTTTTCCTTTTTTCTCAAATAATTCTTTCAGCTTTCCTGCATCTTTTTCATGTGCCCTACAGGAGATGGTTGGGCTGAACATGCCTCTGAGCCTTTATATCAACAGTGTCAATCATTGGAAACGTTCGGCAAAGGGATGAAAGCCTGGAATGAGTGTCTGGGCTGGTGGTCTTAGGTTTCTTCCTGTTTTTAAGATACTGATTCTCTTAGCTGACATTCATCATGGTTTATAGTATATAGAACTGATTAGGATTCAGAGGACTTGATTCTGATTTTTGTTTACTCTCTTATACACATGATATTGTTTTGAGTTGTCATTTGTGGAGTAAGGAAATTAACTTACTTTCAAGGAGCAAACTTCGTGGGAATGTGAGTCTTTTAGATTTGCAGAAAATTGTTACTGAAACCTATAATTGAAAAAGTAGTTCTTCAGGTCCCTTGTCTGTATTCTGAAACTAAGCGTTTAGAACATTAGTCTCTCATAATGAATTTTGATTCAGTAGATATAGTTAAGGAAAAATATTAGTGGGGACGGTGTTTTCAGATTTAATCAAGTTAGAGTTAAAAAAAAAAAGTGTGGCTTTTTGCTTTTTTACTTTCACCTTTTAATCTGCCTGTTTTCAAATGGAAATTATACTTTGTACAGTATGGAACCTTAAATAATGGTTACTAATTAAGTGCTTTAAGCAACGTAGATGAAAGTTACTTTAGCTCAAAGTACTATAGTAATAATGTTTTAAATAAGTAGTTTGAGAACTTTCAGTGGAAATGACTAACATAGGATTGTTGACTTAAAAATTAATAATAGGGCTTCCCTGGTGGCGCAGTGGTTGAGAGTCCGCCTGCCGATGCAGGGGACACAGGTTCGTGCTCCTGTCCGGGAAGATCCCACATGCCGTGGAAAGGCTGGGCCCGTGAGCCATGCCCGCTGAGCCGGCACGTCCAGAGCCTGTGCTCCGCAACGGGAGAGGCCACAACAGTGAGAGGCCCACGTACCGCAAAGCAAAAAAAAAAAAAAAAAATCCTGACATTTAAAATTTTAGGATGGGTTTTTCTTTTAAAAAATATTTATTCATTCATTTATGCGTGCATGCATGCTGCGCCAGGTCTTATTTGCAGCATGTGTGCGGGATTTAGTTCCCTGACCAGGGAATTGAACCTGAGCCCTCTGCATTGGGAGCATGGAGTCTTACCCACTGGGCCACCAGGGAAGTCCTGTCAGGATTATTTTTGATGACATGGGACATGTTCCCCATTTTCAGGGATTCCTGGACTCACCTGTGGGTTATTCTCGAGTTCTTGTCTGTCATCCTTGGCTTGGAAACTCAGTAAAGAGTTGCTCACTTTAGTAGTTCATTAGACGTTTATGGAGTACCTGCCATGTGCATGGCCTTGTGCTAGGCGCAGGAGAGAGACCTAATAAAACATAACTCCTACCCTTGAGGATAAATAGAAGAGTCACCTGGAAAAAGAAAAGTGAATTTCTGTCCTTTCCAGGTCTATCCTGATGGTAAAAATTTATATACGTTTATCTTACATTTATATAGTGCTTTCACATAAACTACATCAGCTGATGCTTATAATAAGACTTGGTCCCTTTGTTGTGCAAAATCCGTAAGACAGTTAAATGTTAGTGTCTTTTAGGCACTACCTGTCTTTATTACCCTTTAGGTCTGTAAAATGCTGTAAAATGGGCTGTAAAATGCTCCCCAACTTGCAAACTTTGGGCCTTTCTGGTGATTATACCCTGCTCTTTCTGTTGTCTCTAGCCTGTGCGTAGACTCACTAGAAGGCATTGTTTTCTTTTCTCTAGACCTGCATTGTCCAGAATGGCAGCCACTACCCACCTGTGTCTTTTTAAGTTTAAATTAATTAAAATGAAATAAAGTTAAAATTTTGGCTTCTCAGTCATACTGGCTACATTTCAAGTGTGGCTATTGGTTATAATATTGGGCAGCACAAATATAGACCATGCTGTCACCCAAAAAGTCTTACTAGGCAGTGCTGCAGTTTAGAATAAAGCATGCTGTCCATTTTTATCTATACCAGTTGACTCCAGTGGACTCTGTCATCATATCTGTACTCTAAGCTAAAATTTTAGACAAACCATCCTGTGGTTCTTAGCCTTTTTCCATTTCTTACCTCAGTATTTCTTTTGCAATATTAAAAATACTATTTCTTAATATGGTACTTAGATTTCAGTTCTTTCTGTATGATACCACATCATTACATTAACGTTGGGTTTTATTCTCGGTTTTTTTGACTGACATTTCAACTGCATTAATGTTCTGAGTCCCAGAGATCCAAGGAGCTTATCTCATCATTGTATATAAGAAGCAACTTTGGGAGAGCAAGTTGGTATAGTACAAAGATCATGCGGTTCGTAATTATCTCGACTTAAGTTCAGATTCCTGCTCTGGACTTGAACAAGATACTTAACTTTCCTCAATCTATTACCTCATCTATTTCTTGGGGTTAAGTGAGTTAGGGTATATATCTTAACACAGTAGCCAGTTTAATAGGAATCTAGTAAATGGGATTGTTTTTCCTTTATGGTACGTAATGTTTTTGGAAAAGAGGTCATGATTCATATTCGGTAATTCTGTGGAAGGAGATGGATTTCAGGGCAAGTTCCTTTTTCTCCAGCTTTTTATGGTTGTAACTCCCAAACGCCATGTTGAACTGATGGTAAATAAAGAAGGATGTATGTGTTTGATAGGTTGTGAAGTGGTCCACATAGGACCAACATGCACAGAGACCCAGAGGCATGAGGCACTGTGAGTAAAGCTGTTGGAGTGTGACTAGGCCAGAGAGTTGGGGGGAGAAAGCTAGAGGGGTGAGCAGAGTCTGGTCTCAGGGGCCTTGCGCACCCGAGGAGTTTGCAGTTCTTCTTGTGGTTCAGATCGCCTCAAACTTTATTTAATTAAATTAATTGATTGATTGATTGATTGATTAATTAATTAAATTTTTGGCTGTGTTGGGTGTTCGTTGCTGCATGTGGGCTTTCTCTAGTTGTGGCCAGTGGGGGCTACTCTCATTGCGGTGCATGGGCTTCTTATTGCAGTGGATTCTCTTTGTTGCAGAACACAGGGTCTAGGCACACAGGCTTCAGTAGTTGGGGGGAGCAGCCTCTAGAGCACAGGCTCAGTAGGTGTGGCGCACGGGCTTAGCTGCTCCACGGCATGTGAGATCTTCCCGGAGCAGGGATCAAACACGTGTCACCTGCATTGGCAGGTGGATTCTTCACCACTGCGCCACCAGGGAAGTCCCTACAGCTTTAATGAGATAGAATTCACATGGCATACAATTTGCCCATTTAAAGTGTATAGTTTCAGTGGTTTTTAGTATATTCACAGAGTTGTGCAATCATCACCATGATCAATTTTAGAACATTTTCTTCACCCACAAAATAATTCTTGCACCCATTAGCATTTATTCCTCATTTCCCCCAATGCCCTTGGCCCTTGGCAACCAGTAATCTACTTTTTGTCTCAATAGATTTGCAAATTCTGGATATTTCTTCTTCTTTCTTTTTTTATTTTTATTTTTAGTTTTTGGCTTTGCTGGGTCTTCATTGCTATGCGTGGGCTTTCTCTAGTTGCGGCGAGCGGGGGCTACTCTTTGTCGTGGTGTGTGGGCTTCTTATTGCAGTGGCTTCTCTCTTGTTGTGGAGCATGGGCTCTAGGTGCACAGGCTTCAGTAGTTGTGGCATGCGGGCTCAGTAGTTGTGGCGCACGGGCTCAGTAGTCATGGTGCGCGGGCTTAGTTGTTCTGCAGCATGTGGGATTTTCCTGGACCAGGGATCGAACCCGTGTCCCCTGCATTAGTAGGCGGATTCTTTTTTTGTGTGGTACGCGGGCCTCTCACTGTTGTGGTCTCTCCCATTGCGGAGCACAGGCTCCGGACGCGCAGGCTCAGCGGCCATGGCTCACGGGCCTAGCCGCTCCGCGGCATGTGGGATCTTCCCGGACTGGGGCACGAACCCGTGTCCCCTGCATCGGCAGGCGGACTCTCAACCACTGCACCACCAGGGAAGCCCTGGTAGGCGGATTCTTAACCACTGCACCACCAGGGAAGTCCCTGGATATTTCATATAAATAGAACCATACATTCTGTGTCCTATTGTAGCTGGCTTCTTTCACTTAGTGTAATGCTTTCAAGGTTCATTTCTTTTTGTGGCTGGATAATAGTCTGTTGTGTGGCTGTACCACATTTTGTTTATCCATTCATCAGGTGATGGACATTTGGGCCATTGCTATGTTTTATAATCTTTTGAAAGTAAAATTAGTTGTATAAAGAACTTGGGAAATTGCCATGTTATGAGGAAAAATAAATATGTGTAATCTAATCTTAAATTGAACTTTATTGAAGAAATAAAGGCTTGATTTGTTTTCTAGACCTTAACTTCCTAAACATAAATGAAGCAATCAAGTATGTGCTATTTGAAAAAAAGCATAAATAAACCTTATTTTACTATTAAAACTAGGACACCTAGAATGTATAGATTTTAATGTTAATAATGTCATTAACTATTATGGATTTCACTTGCATCACCTTGTTTATTTGGTAATTGGCAAATATTCGTAGCATCTCATGTGTATGGCGTAGCTGTGGATTCACCCCTGATACTGTCCTCATTGCTTATCACCCAGTTCTTTCTAATTAAAACTGAGTTTGTGAATAAAATGGAAATAAACTTATAGCTCTCCGTCGTTGCACTCACTTGTGGTAGATATCGCTGTGACTCTGGAGCAGGCACGGCCGCCCCGTCCACACTTAGTCTCAGGGGCTTGTGTGTGCGTCCTGTTGCACAGACGCACCCACACCACTTTCTCTCTGACTGAAGAAATCATTCCTACATGCGATCTGCTGGAGTTACGGGGAGATTCTTTCATGTAGTGCCCTTCAGTTTTTTTTTAAGCAGTGAAGGATTTTAGTAAGAGAGGGTCATGATAAAACTTGGCTTTTTAAAGAAGAGACCACATTTCCTGATGGCTGGGGAACTGTTTCATACCTTTTCTCTTCCTTCATCCCTCCAACACTCCCAGCTGCAGCTCTGCTTTATTTTTTTTTAAAACATCTTTATTGTAGTATAATTGCTTTACAGTGGTGTGTTAGTTTCTGCTTTATAGCAAAGTGAATCAGTTATACATATACATATGTTCCCATATCTCTTCCGTCTTGCGTCTCCCTCCCTCCCCCCCCCCCTAGCCCACCCCTCTAGGTGGTCACAAAGCACCGAGCTGATCTCCCTGTGCTATGCGGCTGCTTCCCACTAGCTATCTGTTTTACGTTTGGTAGTGTATATATGTCCATGCCACTCTCTCATTTTGTCACAGCTTACCCTTCCGCCTCCCCATATCCTCAAGTCCATTCTCTAGTAGGTCTGTGTCTTTATCCCCGTCTTACCGCTAGGTTCTTCATGACCTTTTTTTTTTTTCTCTTAGATTCCATATATATGTGTTAGCATACGGTATTTGTTTTTCTCTTTCTGACTTACTTCACTCTGTATGACAGACTCTAGGTCCATCCACCTCACTACAAATAACTCAATTTCGTTTCTTTTTATGGCTGAGTAATATTCCATTGTATATATGTGCCACATCTTCTTTATCCATTCATCTGTTGATGGACACTTAGGTTGCTTCCATGTCCTGGCTATTGTAAATAGAGCTGCAATGAACATTTTGGTACATGACTCTTTCTGAATTCTGGTTTCCTCAGGGTATATGCCTAGTAGTGGGATTGCTGGGTCATATGGTAGTTCTATTTGTAGTTTTTTAAGGAACCTCCATACTGTTACTGTTCTCCATAGTGGTTGTATCAATTTACATTCCCACCAACAGTGCAAGAGTGTTCCCTTCTTTCCACACCTTCTCCAGCATTTATTGTTTGTAGATTTTTTGATGATGGCCATTCTGACCAGTGTGAGATGATAATCTCATTGTAGTTTTGATTTGCATTTCTCTAATGATTAATGATGTTGAGCATTCTTTCATGTGTTTGTTTGCAATCTGTATATCTTTGGATAAATGTCTATTTAGGTCTTCTGCCCATTTTTATAGTTGATTGTTTTTTTGTTATTGAGCTGCATGAGCTGCTTGTAAATCTTGGAGATTAATCCTTTGTCAGTTGCTTCATTTGCAAATATTTTCTCCCATTCTGAGGGTTGTCTTTTGGTCTTGTTTATGGTTTCCTTTGCTGTGCAAAAGCTTTGAAGTTTCATTAGGTCCCATTTGTTTATTTTTGTTTTTATTTCCATTTCTCTAGGAGGTGGGTCAAAAAGGATCTTGCTGTGATTTATGTCATAGAGTGTTGTGCATATGTTTTCTTCTAAGAGTTTGATAGTGTCTGACCTTACATTTAGGTCTTTAATCCATTTTGAGTGTATTTTTGTATATGGTGTTAGGGAGTGTTCTAATTTCATACTTTTACATGTACCTGTCCAGTTTTCCCAGCACCACTTATTGAAGAGGCTGTCCTTTCTCCACTGTACATTCCTGCCTCCTTTATCAAAGATAAGGTGACCATATGTGCGTGGGTTTATCTCTGGGCTTTCTATCCTGTTCCATTGATCTATCTTTCTGTTTTTGTGCCAGTACCATACTGTCTTGATTACTGTAGCTTTGTAGTATAGTCTGAAGTCAGGGAGCCTGATTCCTCCAGCTCCATTTTTCGTTCTCAAGATTGCTTTGGCTATTTGGGGTCTTTTGTGTTTCCATACAAATAGTGAAATTTTTTGTTGTAGTTCTGTGAAAAATGCCATTGGTAATTTGATAGGGATTGCATTGAATCTGTAGATTGCTTTGGGTAGTAGAGTCATTTTCACAATGTTGATTCTTCCAATCCAGGAACATGGTATATCTCTCCATCTATTGATGTCAGCTTTGATTTCTTTCATCACTGTCTTATAATTTTCTGCATACAGGTCTTTTGTCTCCTTAGGTAGGTTTATTCCTAGATATTTTATTCTTTTTGTTGCAGTAGTAAATGGGAGTGTTTTCTTAATTTCACTTTCAGAGTTTTCATCATTAGTGTATAGGAATGTAAGAGATTTCTGTGTGTTAATTTTGTATCCTGCTACTTTAGCAAATTCATTGATTAGTTCTAGTAGTTTTCTGGTAGCATCATTAGGATTCTCTATGTATAGTATCATGTCATCTGCAAACAGTTACAGCTTTACTTCTTTTCTGATTTGTATTCCTTTTCTTTTTCTTCTTTGATTGCTGTGGCTAAAACTTCCAAAACTATGTTGAATAATAGTGCTGAGAGTGGGCAACCTTGTCTTGTTCCTGATCTTAGTGGAAATGGTTTCAGCTTTTCACCATTGAGAACAATGTTGGCTGTGGGTTTGTCATATATAGCCTTTATTATGTTGTGGAAAGTTCCCTCTATGCCTACTTTCTACAGGGTTTTTTAATCATAAATGGGTGTTGAATCTTGTCGAAAGCTTTTTCTGCATCTATTGAGATGATCATATGGTTTTTCTCCTTCAGTTTGTTAACATGGTTTATCACATTGATTGATTTGCATATTGAAGAATCCTTGCATTCCTGGAATAAACCCCACTTGATCATGGTGTATGATCCTTTTAATGTGCTGTTGGATTCTGTTTGCTAGTATTTTGTTGAGGATTTTTGCATCTATGTTCATCAGTGATATTGGCCTGTAGTTTTCTTTCTTTGTGACATCCTTGTCTGGTTTTGGTATCAAGGTGATGGTGGCCTCGTAGAATGAGTTTGGGAGTGTTCCTCCCTCTGCTATATTTTGGAAGAGTTTGAGAAGGATAGGTGTTAGCTCTTCTCTAAATGTTTGATAGAATTCGCCTGTGAAGCCATCTGGTCCTGGGCTTTTGTTTGTTGGAAGATTTTTAATCACAGTTTCAATTTCAGTGCTTGTGATTGGTCTGTTCATATTTTCTATTTCTTCCTGATTCAGTCTTGGCAGTTTGTGCATTTCTAAGAATTTGTCCATTTCTTCCAGATTGTCCATTTTATTGGCATAGAGTTGCTTGTAGTAATCCCTCATGATTTTTTTTATTTCTGCAGTGTCAGTTGTTACTTCTCCTTTTTCATTTCTGATTCTATTGATTTGAGTCTTCTCCCTTTTTTTCTTGATGAGTCTGGCTAATGGTTTATCTATTTTGTTTATCTTCTCAAAGAACCAGCTTTTAGTTTTATTGATCTTTGCTATTGTTTCCTTCATTTCTTTTTCATTTATTTCTGATCTGATTTTTATGATTTCTTTCCTTCTGCTAACTCTGGGGTTTTTTTGTTCTTCTTTACTTTCTGGAGAGTTTTTATCATAAATGCGTGCTGAATTTTGTTGAAAGCTTTTTCTGCATCTATTGAGATGATCATATGGTTTTTCTCCTTCAGTTTGTTAACATGGTTTATCACATTGATTGATTTGCATATTTTGAAGAATCCTTGCATTCCTGGGATAAACCCCACTTGATCATGGTGTATGATCCTTTTAATGTGCTGTTGGAATCTGTTTGCTAGTATTTTGTTCAGGACTTTTGCATCTATGTTCAGCAGTGATATTGGCCTGTAGTTTTCTTTGTGACATCTTTGTCTGGTTTTGGTATCAGGGTGATGGTGGTCTCGTAGAATGAGTTTGAGAGTGTTCCTCCCTCTGCTATATTTTGGAAGAGTTTGAGAAGGATGGGTGTTAGCTCTTCTCTAAATGTTTGATAGAATTCACCTGTGAAGCCATCTGGTCCTGGACTTCTGTTTGTTGGAAGATTTTTAATCACAGTTTCAATTTCAGTGCTTGTGATTGGTCTGTTCATATTTTCTATTTCTTCCTGGTTCAGTCTCGGCAGGTTGTGCATTTCTAAGAATTAGTCCATTTCTTCCAGGTTGTCCATTTCATTGGCATATAGGTGCTTGTAGTATTCTCTCAT
Organism: Lipotes vexillifer; assembly: GCF_000442215.2. NCBI lineage: Eukaryota > Metazoa > Chordata > Mammalia > Artiodactyla > Lipotidae > Lipotes > Lipotes vexillifer. The sequence continues at coordinate 30,108 of NW_006790449.1, read as the reverse complement.
GATCCTTTGTATTTCTGCAGTGTCAGTTGTAACTTCTCCTTTTTCATTTCTAATTCTATTGATTTGAGTCTTCTCCCTTTTTTTCTTGATGAGTCTGGCTAATGGTTTATCAATTTTGTTTATCTTCTCAAAGAACCAGCTTTTAGTTTTATTGATCTTTGCTATCGTTTCCTTCATTTCTTTTTCATTTATTTCTGATCTGATCTTTATGATTTCTTCCCTTCTTCTAACTTTGGTGTTGTTTTGTTCTTCTTTCTTTAATTGGTTTAGGTGCAAGGTTAGGATGTTTATTTGAGATGTTTCCTGTTTCTTAAGGTAGAATTGTATTGCTATAAACTTCCCTCTTCGAACAGCTTTTGCTGCATCCCATAGCTTTTGGGTCGTCGTTTCTCCATTGTCATTTGTTTCTAGGTATTTTTTGATTTCCTCTTTGATTTCTTCAGTGATCATTTGGTTATTAAGTAGTGTATTGCTTAGCCTCCATGTGTTTGTGTTTTTTACAGATCTTTTCCTGTAATTGATATCTAGTCTCATAGTGTTGTGGTTGGAAAGGATACTTGATACTATTTCAATTTTCTTAAATTTACCAAGGCTTTATTTGTGGCCCAAGATATGATCTATCCTGGAGAATGTTCCATGAGATCTGCTTTTTTTTTTTGAGGTACGTGGGCCTCTCACAGTTGTGGCTTCTCCCGTTGCGGAACACAGGCTCCGGACGCACAGGCTCAGTGGCCATGGCTCACGGGCCCAGCCGCTTCGCGGCATGTGGGATCTTCCCGGACCACAGCATGAACCCGTGTCCCCTGCTTTGGTAGGTGGACTCTCAACCACTGTGCCAGCAGGGAAGCCCGAGCTCTGCTTTTTTTACTCAAGAAAATAGACGCAACCTGAAGAGAATTTTCACATTCTCCCACCGCCCTTTCTGCCTCACTGCATCTGTACCAAGTACCTGTTAAGAACATCATTTCAGAAATAGCCAGAAAGGGCTGTTTGTATCCTGTTCCACGGTCACCATTTCTTCTCCTCATGTTTTCACTGAGACCCACTCTATCAAAGGTTCTTGTCACGGTCATCAATCCAGAGGGGAAGAAAAATAGAAGAGTGTGGAATCACGAGAAGACAATTAAAAAAAAATAGGGCCTGGTCAACTCTGTCAAATGCTGGTGAGAGGTGGTTTCCAAGGCTTGATGATTCAAGTACCCAGAGCCTCCACTCAGGGCTCTAAACAGAACGGTGGTGTGGAGTGGAACTGTGGCTCAAAAGGAGTTCTGGTGTCCAAGTAGAGAGGTGAGTTGGTCCCTTTATTTCTTTTTGGAAACCTTAGTAACCCCTGTAGGTGAGAAGAATCAGACCTTTCTGAGTGTTGCTGAGTGATAGCACTTCCTGAGAAACTGAGCAGCCACCATCATTCTTTTTATTATTATTTTGGTAAAAATACACATAGCATAAAATTTTAAGTGTACAGTGGCATTAATTACATTCACAATGTTGTGCAACTATCACTTCTGTCTTTTTCAAAACTTTTTCATCATCCCGAATAGAAACCCTGTGCTTGGGACTTCCCTGGTCGCGCAGTGGTTAAGAATCCGCCTGCCAGTGTAGGGGACACAGGCCCAAGCCCTGGTCAGGGAAGATCCCACATGCCGCGGAGCAACTAAGCCCGTGTGCCACAACTACTTGAGCCTGTGCTCTAGAGCCCGCGAGCCACAACTACTGAGCCCATGTGCCACAACTACTGAAGCCTGCATGCCTAGAGCCCAGGCTCCGCAACAAGAGAAGCCACCACAATGAGAAGCCTGTGCACTGCGACGAAGAGTAGCCCCCGCTCGCCGCAACTAGAGAAAGCTCATGTGCAGCAATGAAGACCCAACACAGCCAAAAATAAATAAAATAAATTTGTTAAAAAAAAAAACCTCTGTGCTCATTAAACAGTACTCCCTGCCCCTCCCCCAGTTCCCTGCTGACCTCTAATCTACTTTCTGTTTTTATGAATTTCTCTAGTCTAGATATTTCATATAAGTGGATTTATATAATGTTTGTATTTTTGTGTCTGGTTTATTTCATTAAGGGTCATCCGTGGTACAGCATATATCAGAATTTCATTCCTTTTTAAGTCTGAACAATATTTCATTGTATGTATAGCCCTAATCATTTAAAAGTATGTTTTATTACTAGTCGTTGTATGTGAGTATGTAAATGTTTTCCTCTCAGGAGTGGAAAATTCCTGGTTTGGTCTTAGCCTTTTTCAGATTTGATTGTCCTTGACATGTTTTTGTGTGTACATTTTTTTTTCCTCTCCTAAAAAGTCCTTAGGGTCTGAGTTTCGGGGGGATTTTTTTTTTTTTTTTTTTTTTTTT
>NW_006790449.1:18742-27723 GCF_000442215.2 Lipotes vexillifer | reverse complement strand
CTCCTGTTGCGGAGCACAGGCTCCGGACGCGCAGGCTCAGCGGCCATGGCTCACAGGCCCAGCCGCTCTGCAGCATGTGGGATCTCCCTGGACCAGGGCACGAACTCCTGTCCCCTGCATCGGCAGGCGGACTCTCAACCACTGCGCCACCAGGGAAGCCCTTGGGGGGATTTTTTGTTGTTGTTTTTTAAGTTGGGAATCAGTTCCAGAATTGAATGACCCCACAAAGCAGTCCAGGTAAGTTCCCATTATGACGGTTCGGGTTTTCAGAGACCTCAGTTGCTGTCATTTTATTTTACTCCTGTTAAAGTACAGTTTACTCAAAGGGCTACTTAGAAAAGAAGTCCAGTGAACCTCTGATTCTTCAACTGTGACATTTCCGTAAGCAAGCCTCCACATAGTTACAGCCTTTGTATTTTCTTTTAGTGTTCCAGTTTTGCAGTTTTTCTGTTCTTGTAGGAATCAGGATTGGAAAGAACTTCAGTGATTTTTCTTCAAGTTTACTCTTGTAGAGGCTTAGATGCATAGAGATTAAGTGACTGGCCCAAGCTAACAAAATGCAGATATTTTATATGTCACGTTTCATGAGTTTTAACAAATTTGTACACTCGTGTAACCACCACCCCAATCATTTCATCGCCCCAGAAAGTTCCCTCTGCAGTCAATCCCCCCAGCCCCAATTTCACATAAATGTAACCATGCAGAATGTACTTGTGAGTTCACTGTTTTGCTCAGCAGAGTGTTTTTGAGATCCCTCTGTGTTGTTACGTGCACTAATAGTGTGCTCCTGTTAGGACTGAGTAGTAGTCCATTGGGTAGATCTATTGCAATGTGTTCATCCATTCATTTGCTGATTGACAGTTGGGTTGTTTCCAGTTTTTGGCTATTGCAAATAAAGATTCTGTGAGCATTTATGTATGAGTCTTTTGTGGACATATATTTTTGTTTCTCTTGGGTAAATATCTGGGATTGGAATTGGTGTGTTATATGGTAAATGTATGTTTAACTTCTGTGAGACACTGCCAAACTGTTTTACGATGTGGTTGTATCATTTTGTATTTACAGCAGCAGTGTATGAGAGTTCAAGTTGTTTCACATCTTTACCAATACTTGTCAGTCTTTTAGTGCTAGCCATTCTAGAGGATGTAAATTATGATCTAGTCATTTTAATGTGCATTTCCCCAATGACTGTTGATGCAGAACATTTATTCACATGCTTGTAGGCCATTTGTGGATATTCTTTCGTAAAGTTTATGTTTAAATCTTCTACCCATTTTAATTGGATTATTTATTTTATTATTGAGTCATAAGAATTTTAAATTGTACACTAGATTGAAGTCTTTTGTCAGGTATATACATCTGTATTATAGATATTTTTGCGTGGTCTGTGACTTGCCTTTTCATTTTGTTATTGTCCTTTGAAGAGCAGAGTTTTTTTTTTTTTTTTTTTTTTTTTTTTTTTTTTATATGTTATTTCACATTTGGTGAGAATATATCTGAAGGTTAAATTTAAAGTCCTAGAAGTGGAATTACTGATTTAAAGAGTGCTTTTATAATTTTGAAAGACATTGCCACATTATACTGGTCAGAAGTTGTGTCAATATACTCCACTTTCTGTGGAGAAAGTATATTAAAACATACAATTTTAAGGGAAAAAAAGTAAAATGTAATATTAGACTTTTTTTTTTTTTTTTCTTGCGTTATGCGGGCCTCTCACTGTCGTGGCCTCTCCCATTTGCGGAGCACAGGCTCCGGACGCGCAGGCTCAGTGGCCATGGCTCACGGGCCCAGCCGCTCCGCGGCATGTGGGATCTTCCCGAAACGGGGCACGAACCCGCGTCTCCTGCATCGGCAGGCGGACTCTCAAGCACTGCGCCACCAGGGAAGCCCAAAGAGCAGAGTTTTTAATTTTGATGAAATCTAATTTGTTAATTTCTCATTTTATGATGAATGCTTTTTGTGTTTTGTATAAGAAATATTTGCCTATCTCAAAGACAACATGATGATATATGTAGAAAATATGTAAAATCTATGAAAAACTACTAGTGTTATATAGATTTTTCCTTATGTTTTTTTGCTAAAAGTTTAATAGATTTAGGTTTTACATTTTAATATATGGTCCATTTAAAAATAATTTTTGTGTATGATATGATGTAGGGGTCTGTGTTTATTAATTTTCCATATGGATACCTTGTTGTTCCAGCACCATTGGTTGAAATGATATCCTTCCCCCTTTGAACTACTTTGGCATTTTTGTTGAAAATCACTTGCTCTTATAGTGTAGGATTAATTATGGATTCTCTATTGTTCCATATGCCAATACCATACAGGCTTGATTACTGCAGCTTTTTTGTAAGCCTTGATATCAGGTAGTGTAAGTCATCCAACTTTGTTCTTCTTTTCCAAAATTGGCTGTTCTAGGTCATTTGCATTTCCACATGCATTTTTAAATTAGTTTGTTATTTTCTCCAAAAGTCCTAGTAGAGTTTTTATTGGGATTGCATTGACTTTTTCATCAATTTGAAAGAACTGACATTATAACAGTATTTAGTGTTTCAATCCATGAATTTGGTGTATTTCTCTGCTTACTTAGATCTTTGATATTTTTCAACAGTGCTTTGTAGTTTTTAGTGTTGGGATCTTGCAAATTTTGATAAGTTGTGTCTTCCAGGGAGTTGTCTATTCATCTGAAGCTATAAATTTCTAAGAACTGCTTTAGTTGCATCCCACAAATTTGTGTATATGTTTTCATTATCATTAAATATTTAAAAATTTCCCTTGAGATTTCTTCTTTGACCCAAGGGTTTAGAAGTGTGCTATTTAATTTTTCAGTACTTAGGAATGTTCCAGTTACTTTGTTAGCTGATTTCTTATTTCATTCCATTGTCAGAAAACATAATCTTTGATATTTCAGTCTTGAAATTTATTGAGACTTACTTTATATTTTGGCACAGCATAGGGTTTGTCTTGGTGAACATTCCAGATACACTTGAAAAGAATGATTCTGTAGTTGTGGATTCAATTAATAGGCACATGTACTATGATAAAAGTTGGATAAGCAGAGCAGGGAAAGGTGGCAAGTTTGGAAATGATCAACTCTGGGTGACTAGGAATGTCTCACAGAGCAGGTCACACTGCACTGGGATCTGAGAGTTAAGAGTATAGGTAGGATTTGTCAGACAAAAAATGCCATAGGCAGAGAATGACATGAATAAAGAAAGGTACAGCAAAAGGAAAATGACTGAAGTGATAGGCTCTTTGTGGAGCTGTGAACAGAAAAGTTCACTGGGCTCAGAATGTAAAAGACTTAAAATGGCATGTTAAGGAATTTTTCAGATGTTCACATAGAAAATGCTCAGGAAGTAATTTTGCATAAAAGACTAACTCTCATGCATGTGTAAGTGGACCTCTTTTTTTTCCCCCACTTAATAAAAGAAAAAAGCGTATCTAAATTTCATGGAAAGATTTTTGTTTTTGAGAAGTGACTAACCTCTTTTGGAAGTCTGATTTGCCAAACAAAGGTCACTGTCAGGAATTCTGATCCCTTATCTTTTCATTATCTTCAGCTTTTTCCTTTCCATTTTCTTTCCATCACCATTTAAACATGCTTAAGACTTGTAGTCTTCAAATAAAGTAATTAAAAAAGCCCTACCTCTGCCCTGTCTTCATCTCTAGCTGCTGCCATATATTTCCCTTCCTATTCATAAAAATTTCTGAATGTACTATTTACACAGGGCACTGTTTTCTCACCCAGACTGCCCTTGATAAAGTCACCAGTGACCTCTACCTCACTAAATCTAGCAGCTGTGTCCTAGGCCTCTTCTTACCTCTAATCCACATTCAATGCACAGGACCATGACCACCTTCTTGAAGTATTTTCTCTCTTTGATTTTTGTGATATCAGAGTCTTTTGATTTCCTCCTTCCCTCCCTTCCTCAATACTCTTGCTCCTTTACAGTCTAGTCCTCTGGCCAGTCATTAAGTGTTTGGTTCTCCATCTCTTGGGTAGTTTTCCTCTGGGGGTTGTCTCATACATTCTCATGAGTTCATGGACCAGTTATTTGCCAAGGAATCCCACTTCATGACCCCAGCTCACAGTCTCTTCGCAGTCCACATAGCTGCCTATCTAACACCTGTGATTGTGTTTCTCATAGGTGTCTGAACTTACCTTTCTCTCAGAAACTCTTTTTCCTCCAGTTTTCCATGTTAGTAAATGGTACCTCTCTCTGTACTAACTCAAGCTAGAAACCCAGGAATCACTTTGATTCCTTTTCCCTCCATTTATTGCATTGCCCGGTCCTATCCCCTATCCATTCCACCCCCGCTAAAAGCTCTTCAAATCCTCACCATTTCCTTTCTGCCCACTCTTATCACCCTGGCCCAAGAAGCCATCATCCCTAAGCTGGACACTACTGCAGTAGTCCCCTAGCTAAGCTAATCACAGCTCCTCTAGCCCATTTTGGATCCATTCTCTAATACTATATTTTTTAAGTCATACTGTGTTTTTTTTGTTTTTTTTTTTGCAGTACGCGGGCCTCTCACTGTCGCGGCCTCCCCCGCCACAGAGCACAGGCTCCGGACGCGCAGGCTCAGCGGCCATGGCTCACGGGCCCAGCCGCTCCGTGGCATGTGGGATCTTCCCAGACCGGGGTGTGAACCCGTGTCCCCTGCATTCGCAGGCGGACTCTCAACCACTGCGCCACTAGGGAAGCCCGCCATACTGTGTTTTTTTTAATTTTAATTAATAGACTTTATATCTTTTAGGGCAGTTTTACGTTAACAGAAAAATTGGTTGGAACATACAGAGTTCCTATATATCCCTCTCCTCCTCCAGTTTCCCTGATAATTTACATCTTGTATTAGTGTGGTACATTTGTTACAATTGACTAACCAATATTGATACATTATTATTACTATTATTAACTAAAATCCATAGTTTACATTAGGGTTCATTCTTTGTGTTGTACATTCTATGGGTTGTGACACATAAATATGACATGTCCCTCATTAATGTATTATATAGAGCAATTTCACTGCCTCAGAAATCCCTGTGCTCCACCATTTCATCTCTTCCCACCCCCACCCGTGACCCCAACCCTTAGCAGCCACTGATCTTTTTACTTTCTCCATAGTTTTGCCTTTTCCTGAATGTCATATAGTTAGAATTTAGCCTTTTCAGATTGGCTTCTTTCACTTAGCAATCTCCTTTTAAGTTTCCTCCATGTCTTTGTAGTTTGACAGCTCTCTTTTTCTTTGAATAATAATAGTCCATTGTATTGATTTACCATAGTTTATCCATTCACCTATTGAAGAACATCTTGGTTGCTTCCAAGTTTTGGCAGTTACGAATAAAGTTACTCTAAACATTTGTGTGGACATGAGTTTTCAACTTATTTGGGTAAATACCAAGGAGTGCAGTTGCTTGATTGTATGATAAGAGCATGTTCAGTTGTGTGAGAAACTGCCAAAATGACTTCCACATTGACTGAACCATTTTGTATTCCCACCAACCATTAATGAGAGTTCCTGTTGCCCCACATTCTCATCAGCATTTGATGATGCCACTGTTTTGGATTTTAGCCATTCTAGTAGGCTTATAGTGGGATCTCATTGTTTTAATTTGCAACTGCCTGATGACATATGATTTTTTTTAACATTCTTTTTAATATTCTTTTCCATTATGGTTTATCATAGGATATTGAATATATTGATAGTTCCCTGTGATATACAGTAGGACCTTGTTGTATTTCCATTCTATATGTAATAGTTTGCATTTGCTAACACCAAACTCCCAAGCCATCCTTTCTTCCCTCCCCCTTGGCAACCACAAGTCTGTACTCTTTGTGAGTCTGTTTCTGTTTCATAGATAGGTTCATTTGTGTCATGTTTCAGATTCCACATATAAGTGATATCATATGGTAGTTGTCTTTCTGACTTTACTTAGTGTGGTAATCTCTAAGTCCATCCATGTTGTTGCAAATGGCATTACTTCATTCCTTTTTATGGCTGAGTAGTATTCCATTGAGTGTATCATATCTTCTTTATCCATTCATCCGTTGATGGACATTTAGGTTGTTTCCATGTCTTGGCTATTGTGAATAGTGCTGCTATGAACATTGGGGTGTATGTATCTTTCTGAATTATAGTTTTGTCCAGATATATGCCCAGGAGTGGGATTGCTGGATCACATGGCAACTCTATTTTGAGCTTTTTGAGGAAACTCCATACTGTTTTCCATAGTGGCTGCACCAACTTACATTCCCACCAACAGTGTAAGAGGGTTTCCTTTTCTCCACACCCTCTCCAGCATTTGTTATTTGTAGTCTTTTTAATGATGGCCATCTGACCAGTGTGTGGTGGTACCTCATAGTTTAGATTTGCTTTTCTCTAATAATTAGCGATGTTGAGCATCTTTTCATGTGCCTGTTGGCCATCTGTGTGTCTTTTTTGGAGAAATGTCTATGTAGGTCTTCTGCCCATTTTTCTATTGGGTTGTAAGTTTTTTTGTTGTTGTGTGAGCTGTTCGTGTATTTTGGATTGTATTAAGCCCTTGTCAGTTGCATCATTTGCAGATATTTTCTCCTAGTTCATAGGCTGCTTTTTATTTCATTTATGATGTCCTTTGTTGTACAAAAGCTTGTAAGTTTGATTAGGTCCCATTTGTTCATTTTTGCTTTTATTTATATTGCCTTGGGAGACTCACCTAAGAAAACATTGGTATGAGTTATGATGACATGATCTTGAGCATCATTTCATATGCTCTTTGCCATCTGTATATCTTCTTTGGTGAGGTATCTGTTCTGATTACTTGCGCATTTTGTAATTGGATAATTTTTTTAAAGCGTTTTTTAAAAAAATTAATTTATTTTATTTTATTTATTTTTGGCTGTGTTGGTCTTTGTTGCTCTGTACGGGCTTTCTCTAGTTGCGACGAGTGGGGGCTACTCTTCGTCGCAGTGCGCGGGCTTTTCATTGTGGTGGCTTCTCTTGTTGCGGAGCACAGGCTGTAGGCGTGCGGGCTTCCGTAGTTGTGGCTTGCAGGCTGTGGAGCGCAGGCTCAGTAGTTGTGGTGCATGGGCTTAGTTGCTCTGCGGCATGTGGGACCTTCCCGGACCAGGGCTCGAATCTGTGTCCCCTGCATTGGCAGGCAGATTCTTAACCACTGCGCCACCAGGGAAGAGCCGGGTAATTTTTATTTATTTATTTTTTGACCACACTGTGTGGCATGCGGGATCTCAGTTCCTCGACCAGGGATTAAACCCAGGCCATGGCAGTGAAAGCCCAGAATCCTAACCACTAGGCCACCAGGGAACTCCCAGTGTTATTTTCTTCTTGAGTTTTAAGAATTATTTGTATATTTTGGATACCAGTCCATTATCAGACATGTGTCTGGCAAATATTTTATTCTAGCTGTGGCTTGTTGTTTCATTCTCTGAACAGTGCCTTTCATGGAGCAGAATTTGTTAATTATAATGAAGTCCAACTTACCAATTTTCTCTTTCATGGATCATGCGTTGTATCTTTAAAAAATCACCAAACCCGAACTCATCTAGATTTTCTCCTATGTTATCTTTTAGTTTAGAGTTTTGTATTTTACTTTTAGGTTTGTGATGCCTTTTGAGTTAATTTTGTGTATGGTGTAAGACCTGAATCTAGACTCATATTTTTGCATGTGGATGTCCAGCTGCTCCAGCACCATTTGAAGAAAAGACTATCCTTTTATTTTATTTTTTTAAACATCTTTATTGGAGTATAATTGCTTTACAGTGGCGTATTTCTGCTTTATAGCGTAGTAAATCAGCTATACATATACATATATCCCCGTATCTCTTCCCTCTTGTGTCTCCCTCCCTCCCACCCTCCCTATCCTACCCCTCTAGGTGGTCACAAAGCACCAGCTGATCTCCCTGTGTTATGCAGCTGCTTCCCACTAGCTAGCGGTTTTACATTTGGTAGTGTACGTATGTACATGCCACTCTCTCACTTTGTCCCAGCTTACCCTTCCCCCCACTGTGTCCTCAAGTCCATTCTCTAGTAGGTCTGCGTCTTTATTCCCGTCCTGCCCCTAGGTTCTTCATGACCTTTTTTTTTTTTTTTTTTTAAGATTCCATATATATGTGTTAGCATACAGTATTTGTTTTTCTCTTTCTGACTTACTTCACTCTGTATAACAGACTCTAGGTCCATCCATCTCACTGCAAATAACTCAGTTTCTTTTTCTGGCTGAGTAATCTTCTATTGTATATATGTGCCATATCTTCTTTATCCATTCATCTGTCAGTGGACACTTAGGTTGCTTCCATGTCCTGGCTATTGTAAGCAGAGCTGCTATGAACATTGTGGTACATGACTCTTTTTGAATTACGGTTTTCTTAGGGTATATGCCCAGTAGTGGGATTGCTGGGTCGTATGGTAGTTCTGTTTTTAATCTTTTAAGGAACCACCATACTGTTCTCCATAGTGGCTGCATCAATTTACATTCCCACCAACAAGGACTATCCTTTTAAATTGCCTTTGCTCCTTTGTCAGCGGTCAGTTGGCTATATTTTTGTGAGTCTGTTTTGGGCCCTGTATTCTGTTCCATTGATCTCTTTGTCTGTTCTTTTGCCAGAACCACCCTGTCTTAATTACTGTGGCATGATATCTTTTAAAAATAAAAATATGATCATATTGTCCCATTCCTCAAAACACTTCAGGGACCTGCCCTGGCTTTTACTTGATGATGACTCAGATCCTTCAGATAGCGTTTGAGGCCCTGCGTGGTGTGTGAGTCGCCCTTCCCCACCTCTCTAGTCTCATCCTAGCCCTTCCTCTTGTCATTAGGAGTTTTTTTTTCTTCCATGTTCTTCCTGACCTCTAGGCCCTCATACTCACTGTTTTTCCTCTTTGGATTTCTTTTCTAACCCCCCTCTGATCCTGGTTAACTCTACTTACCTTTCAGGTTTCAGTTTAAAATTTATTTCCTTCCTCCCTCCCTCCCT